>NW_022987879.1:437500-445000 GCF_902827165.1 Trematomus bernacchii
CACATGTTGAACACAAATACCTGTACTTTCTACTTCTCACATGTTGAACACAAATACCTGTACTTTCTACTTCTTACATGTTGAACACAAATACCTGTACTTTCTACTTCTCACATGTTGAACACAAATACCTGTACTTTCTACTTCTTACATGTTGAACCCAAATACCTGTACTTTCTACTTCTTACATGTTGAACACAAATACCTGTACTTTCTACTTCTTACATGTTGAACCCAAATAACCTGTACTTTCTACTTCTTACATTTTGAACACAAATACCTGTACTTTCTACTTCTTACATGTTGAACACAAATACCTGTACTTTCTACTTCTTACATGTTGAACAAAAATACCTGTACTTTCTACTTCTTACATGTTGAACACAAATACCTGTACTTTCTACTTCTCACATGTTGAACACAAATACCTGTACTTTCTACTTCTCACATGTTGAACCCAAATACCTGTACTTTCTACTTCTTACATGTTGAACACAAATACCTGTACTTTCTACTTCTTACATGTTGAACACAAATACCTGTACTTTCTACTTCTTACATGTTGAACACAAATACCTGTACTTTCTACTTCTTACATTTTGAACACAAATACCTGTACTTTCTACTTCTTACATGTTGAACACAAATACCTGTACTTTCTACTTCTCACATGTTGAACACAAATACCTGTACTTTCTACTTCTTACATGTTGAACATTAATACCTGTACTTTCTACTTCTTACATTTTGAACACAAATACCTGTACTTTCTACTTCTTACATGTTGAACACAAATACCTGTACTTTCTACTTCTTACATGTTGAACCCAAATACCTGTACTTTCTACTTTTCACATGTTGAACACAAATACCTGTACTTTCTACTTCTCACATGTTGAACACAAATACCTGTACTTTCTACTTCTTACATGTTGAACACAAATACCTGTACTTTCTACTTCTCACATGTTGAACCCAAATACCTGTACTTTCTACTTCTTACATGTTGAACACAAATACCTGTACTTTCTACTTCTTACATGTTGAACACAAATACCTGTACTTTCTACTTCTTACATGTTGAACCCAAATACCTGTACTTTCTACTTCTTACATTTTGAACACAAATACCTGTACTTTCTACTTCTTACATGTTGAACACAAATACCTGTACTTTCTACTTCTTACATGTTGAACACAAATACCTGTACTTTCTACTTCTTACATGTTGAACACAAATACCTGTACTTTCTACTTCTTACATGTTGAACACAAATACCTGTACTTTCTACTTCTCACATGTTGAACACAAATACCTGTACTTTCTACTTCTCACATGTTGAACCCAAATACCTGTACTTTCTACTTCTTACATGTTGAACACAAATACCTGTACTTTCTACTTCTCACATTTTGAACCCAAATACCTGTACTTTCTACTTCTTACATGTTGAACACAAATACCTGTACTTTCTACTTCTTACATGTTGAACCCAAATACCTGTACTTTCTACTTCTTACATGTTGAACCCAAATACCTGTACTTTCTACTTCTTACATGTTGAACACAAATACCTGTACTTTCTACTTCTTACATTTTGAACACAAATACCTGTACTTTCTACTTCTTACATGTTGAACACAAATACCTGTACTTTCTACTTCTTACATGTTGAACACAAATACCTGTACTTTCTACTTCTTACATGTTGAACACAAATACCTGTACTTTCTACTTCTTACATGTTGAACACAAATACCTTTACTTTCTACTTCTTACATGTTGAACACAAATACCTGTACTTTCTACTTCTTACATGTTGAACACAAATACCTGTACTTTCTACTTCTTACATGTTGAACACAAATACCTGTACTTTCTACTTCTTACATGTTGAACACAAATACCTGTACTTTCTACTTCTTACATTTTGAACACAAATACCTGTACTTTCTACTTCTTACATGTTGAACACAAATACCTGTACTTTCTACTTCTTACATGTTGAACAAAAATACCTGTACTTTCTACTTCTTACATGTTGAACACAAATACCTGTACTTTCTACTTCTCACATGTTGAACACAAATACCTGTACTTTCTACTTCTTACATTTTGAACACAAATACCTGTACTTTCTACTTCTTACATGTTGAACACAAATACCTGTACTTTCTACTTCTTACATGTTGAACAAAAATACCTGTACTTTCTACTTCTTACATGTTGAACACAAATACCTGTACTTTCTACTTCTTACATTTTGAACACAAATACCTGTACTTTCTACTTCTTACATGTTGAACACAAATACCTGTACTTTCTACTTCTTACATGTTGAACTCAAATACCTGTACTTTCTACTTCTTACATTTTGAACACAAATACCTGTACTTTCTACTTCTTACATGTTGAACACAAATACCTGTACTTTCTACTTCTTACATGTTGAACCCAAATACCTGTACTTTCTACTTCTTACATTTGAACACAAATACCTGTACTTTCTACTTCTTACATGTTGAACACAAATACCTGTACTTTCTACTTCTTACATGTTGAACACAAATACCTGTACTTTCTACTTCTCACATGTTGAACACAAATACCTGTACTTTCTACTTCTCACAAGTTGAACCCAAATACCTGTACTTTCTACTTCTTACATGTTGAACACAAATACCTGTACTTTCTACTTCTTACATGTTGAACACAAATACCTGTACTTTCTACTTCTTACATGTTGAACACAAATACCTGTACTTTCTACTTCTTACATTTTGAACACAAATACCTGTACTTTCTACTTCCTTACATGTTGAACACATAATACCTGTACTTTCTACTTCTTACATTTTGAACACAAATACCTGTACTTCTACTTCTTACATGTTGAACACAAATACCTGTACTTTCTACTTCTTACATGTTGAACCCAAATACCTGTACTTTCTACTTTTCACATGTTGAACACAAATACCTGTACTTTCTACTTCTCACATGTTGAACACAAATACCTGTACTTTCTACTTCTTACATGTTGAACCCAAATACCTGTACTTTCTACTTCTTACATGTTGAACCCAAATACCTGTACTTTCTACTTCTTACATGTTGAACACAAATACCTGTACTTTCTACTTCTTACATGTTGAACCCAAATACCTGTACTTTCTACTTCTTACATTTTGAACACAAATACCTGTACTTTCTACTTCTTACATGTTGAACACAAATACCTGTACTTTTCTACTTCTTACATGTTGAACACAAATACCTGTACTTTCTACTTCTTACATGTTGAACACAAATACCTGTACTTTCTACTTCTCACATGTTGAACACAAATACCTGTACTTTCTACTTCTTACATGTTGAACCCAAATACCTGTACTTTCTACTTCTTACATGTTGAACACAAATACCTGTACTTTCTACTTCTTACATGTTGAACACTAATACCTGTACTTCCTACTTCTCACATGTTGAACCCAAATACCTGTACTTTCTACTTCTTACATGTTGAACACAAATACCTGTACTTTCTACTTCTCACATTTCCCAAACAGGCTGGTTCCTTTAGTTTGAATGTGTGTCTGGTGGCGTGATCATTATTATTTAGAGTCATTGCGTGCCTATTGATTTGAACACGATCCGTGTATCCATCATTTCCTGGTCTTCTCTAAAGAAGAGGGACCAATGAAAACGTTGTCATGTTGCCGTTGTTCAGCATGGAAACATTCATTAGCTAACAATGACATTATTGTTCTATTAATATAAAGGGAGGTCAGGTACTCTTTAAAACAGCTGCTAGTTATGGGTACTTTTTACTGAAGTACATTTCAAAGCCCTCTTTACTTTCACTTGAGTAAAGAAGTTTAGTCAGTACTTCTACTTTCACCAGAGTATTTTTAAACACGAGTATCTGTACTTCTACTCGAGTAAAGGATGTGTGTACTTTTGCCATCTCTGCTTATACACTCAAAATAGCACATGTTATTACAGAAATAAGGAGATTGAGACACAGCATTTCTCTTTACTGGACGCACAGAAATGAGATCTCTGACATTGAGTAGGACAGCAAAGAAGTGAGTAGTTAAAAATCTAGCAAATGTTAGCTTGTTAGCATATGTCTGTTGTGTGGAGAATTAAAATACCTCTGAACCACTGCAACACAATTTGTACATCTGGTGTTTGCTTAGTAGCTTAGTCGTTGGTTTGTCGCCTGTTCTCCATTGTTGGTACAGATGCATTCACCTGTTCATGTCAATCCAAAATGGCTCCGCCGCCCACCCCCTAATGGTAGGCAAACAACCGCCATCAGTGTAAATACATCCCAACATACTATTTGTAATGAGTACATGCTGCTCTGCTCTGCTGGCTGTGATCACAAGCTGCTGCATGACATCTTTATTGAACACAAGAGGAAGCAGAGGCTGTGCTCTTTTTTCTCTCTCCTTTAGTTTGTGGCTCTTTGTGGCTGAGAAGGTCAACAGATTATAAACTCTTCTAAAACACTGGAACACACACAAGTCCCTCCAACTTCAATTTCTCCAAAGTGGATCGGCTTCAAATTAGAGGATGGAGGAAATGTCACAGCGCACACACACTCTGTCTGTCTCTCAGTCAGCCCTTGTGTGGTTTATAGTGCACTACTTCAAAGGTTATTCTCTGACCTTATTCAGACTCATATCTAAGGAAATATAATAGAAGGCAACTCTCTGCTGAATGCTCTTTTTACAGAAAGACGACGCAGCCGGCTCCGACTTGTCCTCTTCTTTCCGCTCGCCTCTATTCCCGGAGAATTAATGAAACAGAAAGTTGAAAGACTAGAAACTAAAAAACTCAACCGGTTTTTATTTCACAACAAAAAACATACTGAATCTTTTTTCAGAGTTGTATTGAGTTTCTTGTGTTCATGCGGCTTCACACAGTTTAACCACACACTGCAGGTCAGGGTCAGCATGTATTGGTTTTCATTTTCTTGACTCGTGTGAGGTATTATTTGAACAATAACCAACGATTGGCACCATTTTCTTTACCTGGAAAGGTCTGTAGAAGGCCTGTTACCCACAAATAAATACAGATAGATACAGCGAAATATTAGCAAAACGACCTCTTGAGAGCTTGAGTTTTCACAACAAATCTCATCACAACTCTTCTTCGGTACAAAGCAAATAAGTGCTATCTAAAGTACTGTACTTAAGTATATTATGTTATTACATTTCCTGAGAAAAGAAAGATAAATAAGAGAAAATTCACTGCAAAATTGTAAATCTGTTACTTTTGGCGGTAAATGTTTTTACCAGATATGTAAAAAATCGATAAGATATATATTTATTTCTTAGTGAAGTAAGATATTCTTAATCAATAAAACATTTTTAGTACTGCATTTAACAACTGAGTTTTCTTTGGGGCATGTTTGGATGATTGACACGTGTTGTATATAGTATTTGTCATATTTTATTATATTATACTGTACTCAGTTTATCAAATATTTTAATATTTTGTGTAAATATGGTCTTTATTTGTATTTGTTACCAAAGTCTTAAAACAGCTTTGATAATAGCACTATTTTTTGCTTGGTATTATTCTTTAACCTGTTAAGCACCAAGCCTGTTTTTCATGTTTCAGGCTCGAAAATGACATGCCCAAAACAAATGACTACAACTTAACTTCTAAAAGGGTTATATGAATAATTTCTTTTATCAAAGCAAGGTTACATCTGTGAGTTGGATGTAGAAGTGTCAGAATCAATATAAATGTTTTTTATTTTAAAGACAATTCAGATTTTACATAGTAAAAAACTGTAAATTATAGTGTCCGTCCAAAGATTATTTTTTACAGATAGTGAAAACTACCCTTGGATGATGGGTTAGTAGACTAAAAGCTTTAGGAATCCAAAGTACAACATATAATAAGTACCCTGTATCAAGATTGATGCAAACAAGTGACATTTGACCTTTTTAGAGAGGTTTAGCCAAACCACCCCACCTCTGAGGTGATTTGGGTGAAAATGTTTTTTTTTCCATATCTCTGGCCCCCCTTGCTCGATTTTGATGGTTGACACCTCTTTCTGACCGTTAGAGCCAATAGAATCGAAGGAGGAGGCTCACACACACACACGTTGTGAAGAGAAGAAGTGGGGGCTTCGCGCATGTAAATGTGCAGCAGAGTGGACCGATTTCTCGCTCTGACATTTGGAAACGAAAAAGCAGTTTTATTGCTTATGGATTATCAGAAATCATTTCGAAGAGGACACAGACACATTGGATGAACCTATGGATTAACTGCAGCATCGTTTTTTTATCGTTTTAATCCCATTGAAGACCAGTTTTGACCAAGGTAAGCCATGTTAGCGTTTCTAGCTACCTAGCTCCACATGTTATGATGTACGCTTTCGTTTATAGCGTCGCAAATGTTTATCACTGAGTGTTGAGGTGGGCACCAAACGATTCTGTGTCTCCAGGACACCCAAAACGAGTGGTTGGCTGTGCATCTAGGATAAGTAATAATGGAGTTATTGTGAGTTTAGTTGCAGAGATAGATTACATTTTTTTGCTCGTGGATAATTCAGAGGCTGAGTGCTAGCATTGTGGGGTTTTTTTGGAAAAAAAAATTAAAAAGATCAGTTAGCTGAGTTTCTTCCCGTTACATGGATATAAAACATTTTATTTTAACAGTTTATTAAATATTAAGATTCCTTAGACGTTGTTTCCTGCAAATGACGCGTTTATCCGCCCGGTACTGGGCGGATGGTGCGTAACAGGTTAACTGTTTCTTTATATGCACCATTTACACCAAAGCTGATGCTGATTTGTAGCTTTTCACAATAGCCGCTTTCCAAGTACTTTGCCGTACTTAGTTCCCAGCACTTAGTACCCAGCACTTAGTTCCCAGCACTTAGTACCCAGCACTTAGTTCCCCCATGGAACAAAAGAGCTGATCGCGTTCACACCGGAATAAGTCCCTGAGGGAAGATTACGCAAATGAAGCCGCTGACGTCACTTCTTCTTCTTCTGCTTTGGGTTTACTGGCAGGCCGCAAACCACTTCACGGCGTATACTGCCACCCGGAGTCCCCGGCCGGAAGTCCCCGGAGTTGGGGAAGGCTTCAGTAGAAGCTGCTGGGACTCCCAACAGCTTCTACTGAAGCCTTCCGAGTAAATCGCCAGAACGCCGACACCTCCTCATCTCCACCGCTCCCATGTTTTTTTTTTGTGTTGCCATAAGTTATTATCTCTCCGTTGGTGCGCTGGGCTAATGCTAATGCTAATAATGCTGATGCCAGCAAATAAAATGGCGGCTTCAAAACACTTTTCAGAGTTTTACGGGGCGTGGTTTTGCAATTCGCCCAGCCAATAGAAATTGGTACTTTTTCTCCCCAGGATAGTACCACCTCTCTAGCAGGCACTAAAAATGGGGGTAAAAGTTCTCTGAACTAAGTTCTCTTTTTGGTGTGAACTCAAAATTCCAGGCACTAACGGAACTAAACGGGAA
>NW_022987879.1:450000-490000 GCF_902827165.1 Trematomus bernacchii
CACAGGCGTCTGCTTCTCGTTTGCATTTCCAGCAGCTTCATTATCACATCTCACTCCTACTTGTTCTTCCATGTAACAAACAAAAAGAGCAGACAGCGGCCAAGAGAAGAGTAAATGAGCTCTTCCCGAGGTCCAAATTCCTACTGATTACCGGGGCATTGTTTGAATCACACACACACACACACACACACACCACACACACACACACACACACACACACACACACACACACACACACACACACACACACACACACACACACACACACACACACACACACACACACACACACACACACACAACACACACACACACACACAGCCGACTGACTAGCTGGCACATTTTTGTCACTAATAACGGTTTAGTGGGTAGACGTCCTGGAGAGGAGGTGAAGACTGACACTCGAACCATCCCTCCTTCTCTTTTTTTCGCTGGCAGCTCTCATCTGCCATGTTGGAGGGAGCGCTGCCATCACTTGGCACCTTATTTATTTTAATTATTTTGATTCCCGCTCTCCATCTCTGGCATCCCTGGCTCGGGGAATCGCTGATGGCTGACACTCATTTGTCAATCTCGGGGAGGCTGCCTGCCAATTATAAAATGAAAAGTTTTGGCGAGGCCATTAGAAGCGGCTCTGGCTGTTTCGCTGAGTGTTAACAGGCGATGGCGGCTTGTCGCTGCCCTCTCTTTCCCCTCTCTTTTCCCTCTCTTTCCCGTCTCTTTTCCCTCTCTGTTCCCTCTGTGAGCTCGACGCCACTCGCCAACTATCAGGTGAGGATTTGCCCCCCCGTGTTTGATGTCCCTTCTTTGTTGCTGTACACTTATCAGCGCTCACACTCACTGTGCTGCCAGATTTAGAAACTTCAGCATCTCGTTTCACCCGCTCCTCCTGTCCTCCTTTTTGGGATTGCATCACGCTGGGTTTCTCTACATCAGCACAATAAAATCTACAAGACAAGCCGGACAGATTTTCAAAATGTGTAAGGTAATAAGTCAGGGGAAGAATGGCGCTGCTGATTTAGCTCATTTCAATGTGGCAGTGGCGACAGGTTTGAAAATATACAAACAAAAACTCAACTGAGCAACATTTTGAATTCCAGCAAAAGAAGCTCATTCACATTCGCACTTTGTGTTCATACTGACATGGACAGATTGGCCTCTTAGGGGCCCCTGGGGCAAAAATGAGAACCCTGTTAAACCTGGGTTATGCCCTCTCTGCATTATTAAAGTATTCCTGTGCTGGAATATTACATGACCCAAGTTTTGCAATGCAGTAACATCATTTAGAAATGTGCACCATGTAAAGACAATATCAGATAAAGCAATGGAGGTTTTAATGATGGATTTTTACTGTATTTCATATAGATCAAGTTTATTTGCAGCCCATTTGTGTTTAGTATGGCAGTTTGTCTTTTGATGGTGGCTATATTATCTGTTTCAATCAACAGGAGAGTCACGGTTATGATAATGTTGGTTCAACAGTTGTACATCACTATCAACCTCAGCTGTGTGTCTTTAGGGCCTAAAAACATGTATGTGTCCATTTGTGTCTTCCACCTGTATCTGTATAACAATCGAGTCCAAACTGAATTTGAAGAAGGGCATATCTTTTCTTATCTATATCTCTAAATACTGTAGTTACTGAAGTTTTATGATATACAGTTCTGACAAATGTAAGAAAAGGTTAGTATAGGATATGTCTGTATTCCCAAGGTGGTACCCTATTGTCTGAATAACCATTTTTGATTACCAACCGTCTTTTAAAGAGGCCCTATTATGCTTTTTCAGGGTTTTCCCTTTCCTTTAGTGCGCTATAAAGGTTGATGTGCCTGTAAATGGTCTGTAAAGGATAACATTATCATAATCTTCAGGTATGTAGTGTCTCCACTGTGACATGTTTCCATGCTTAAATGTTCAAAAAGGTCTTTATTTTTCTCATACTGCCTGTGCTGCAGGGAACACAGGGATGTAAGCCTTAGCAGACCATTTACATGCACAGAAACCTAGAACAATACAGGAAGGGAAAACCACAAGAAGCTTAATAGGACCTTTTTTAATTGGTTCCACAAATAAAGAAAACCAGAAACTAACTCGAAGCAAATTGTCATCCTTTTTTAAGCCAAAGAACATGTCTGTAGGATGGCGTTGTTCCAGTGTGTGTGTGTGTGTGTGTGTGTGTGTGTGTGTGTGTGTGTGTGTGTGTGTGTGTGTGTGTGTGTGTGTGTGTGTGTGTGTGTGTGTGTGTGTGTGTTGGATTGGTGCTGGCAGTGTTGGACCTCCCTAATGCTCTGGTCCCTGCAGCAGCTCCCAACATGTGGTGGAAACATTGAAACCAAAAGAGCGGAGGCGGAGAGAGCACATCATCATGCTCATGGTTTTGGAATAATACAATGTTTAACTATCACATACGGGTGTAGTGTTTCCCTGTGCTGGATTGAACTGGATCACATATCTTACCAATGCATATATTAAGTGTAATTTGATGAATGTTCATTATTTAAAGTAGTGAATAAGCTTTGAAGAAACAGCGGTATGTTCCTTCAAAGCGTTTCTTCCTCCTGACAAAGACAAAGCAGATGCAGGAGAAAAGCAGAAGTATATTTTCTTGAGAATTCATTTTCCGTCGTGTTGCTAAAGTCTCTGTTCATTAAGGGGAAGCTTGTCTGAAGGATTAACAAGAAGCTCTGCTGTTCATTTCAGAGCCACATCACACACCTGCACCGATGGATTATGGGTAAGCACTTTTGTTCGTAGGTTGCATTTTGTGATGAGACGTTTGATCCGGGCAAAAGTGTCATGTCAGGCAGAAAGCAGACTAACAAGAAGCCTTCTTTCCTCTGGGTATAAAAGCTCTGGTTTACTGTTTCCCTGCTCGGCCTCCTTTCATCAGCATATTTTAACAGTCGTACAGTAGAGAACAAAAAGGAGACAAATTGGGGTTCGGGAAGGACTAGAGACGTCGGAGATGCTCTTGAATTAGCAGCGACGAGGCAAAGCTCGGAGCTTAACAGCTCTGTTTCTGCAGCAGGAAGGTTTCCACAAAGTGGCGGCTGCTCTCCGCTGCGTTACTCGCAGAATAATTGGATGGAAAATGAAACGACGCCTTTGAGCGGATGTTCCTTTTGTCTTAACTGCGCTGTAAATATACACACTGTACACTGTATTAATGTCACAGCTGGAGTGATCCAAAAGCAGTTAGTTCCTACCAGCAGCCTGTCAGAGGTCATTAACTGTGTGTGTGTGTGTGTGTGTGTGTGTGTGTGTGCGCGTGTGTGTGTGTGTGTGTGTGTGTGTGTGTGTGTGTGTGTGTGTGTGTGTGTGTGTGTGTGTGTGTGTGTGTGTGTGTGTGTGTGTGTGTGTGTGTGCGTGTGTGTGTGTGTCACGCCCTGTGGCTGGGGCCAGAAGTGGCGCAGCTTGCCTGAGAAGCCTTAATTAGCCAGCATCACACTGCCATTGATCCACACACACACACACACACACACACACACTTTCCTCTGAAGTAAAAACATGCACCAAGTGTTATCCAACATGTTGTGTAGGAGTTGAGCTTCGTCTCCAAAGATGCGTCTCTGAAAGAGAAAATTGTTGTATTTCCTCTTTGCATTTCCCGCATATTTTGATAGGTTTCTCGGTTTGAAACAAACTAGTAGGAAGAAAGAAAGAGAGAGACTTGTGGTGATGCTACTGGATTCTGATGTCTGTCCAGCTGTCTAAGATCTAAATATCTACTGTTCTCTTGTTTGAACCCGATCCACTACAAAATTACAATCCCATGAAACTAAACTGCATCCTCAATTAATACACAATTTAGTTAATAATCAATTCCGATTGGTCAATTAGAACAATCCAGAGGTTGTTCATTTTCGCTAACAGACCGTTGCTAAAGAGCATCAAGGGACTATATGTGCAGCCATATCAATACGCAGAAAGAAGTCCGGTCAATGTACCGTCAGCTTTGGAGAACAAAACACTGTGTAATAGTTTTTTAATATACATTTTTACATTTTTGGAGAGCAGGAGACTTTACATGCTAGATGGCTAAAATGACTCCAGTAAAGAAAAGAAAAACAGAGCAAGAGAAGGGAAAAGATTTAAAGAAAGTCAACAGAAGAAGACAGACAGGAAGTAAGCAATCAACGAGAACTATCTTATAATGAAGACAATTTGTCAGAAACTGCACAAAGCACAGAGAATGGAGCTCGGTGAGAAAGGTCTTTGAATGTAAAATCTCTTTATATGTGTTTTCAAAAGATCCCCATTAGCTGATGCCAATGGCACCAGAAAGGAAGTGGTTCAAGGTTACTTAAAATCCATTCAATTCAATTACATCATCTTTAATTAATTAGTCTTAGAATTAGTCCATGAAATAGCTTCAAGGGCAATCACCGGGGAACGAGAACAAGACATTATACATGACCAACACTGGAATATTGATCAGCTGCTTAAGTAATGCCTCCTTTAATGAGCTTTGAATGACGATTGGCTGTAAGAGGGGGCCATATTGCTCCTTCAAATCATCCTGAAAGTAAATGATCTATTATTAAATCCAATGATCTAATCCTTCTACAATTGTCTTATTAGTTCACAAGAACAGATCACAGTGTATGACTAGATCAAAGAATAGTGGATTTGGTTTGTGATATGTTTAGCACAAATATATTTAGTTTGATCTTATTAAAGAACAACATTACCTTGTGTTGTTTCCCCTAAAGCTAATAATTGTCTTATTTCTGAATATCTCAAGAAAAAGACAACAGATTTGGTGGATTTTAGGTATTTTATTGCAATAAAACCATAGTCATTCAATACAGTCTCTTATATATTCACAGATATTACAACACCTTACATCAATCACTTATATAGCATGTCTCCTAATTTCTGTATTTAGGTTATACAATCATCCTATTTTGCTCTCGCAGCTAGGTCTTCACGGTCTAGGGTCACCATGTTTTTGCAGTTCTTGGAAATCCGGTTTATAAAGTACACAATGGTGCTGAAGTGAAGCCTGCATTAGAGGACACGTCAGTCAGTCCAAGATACACATGTCTACTAAACAACACCAGAGATGGCAAAAGTACACACATCCTTTACTCAAGTAGAAGTACAGATACTCGTGTTAAGAAATACTCTGGTGAAAGTAGAAGTACTGACTAAACTTCTTTACTCAAGGCAAAGTAAAGAAGTATGGGCTTTGAAATGTACTTCAGTAAAAAGTACCCATAACTAGCATCTGTTTTAAAGAGTACCTGACCTCCCTTTATATTAATAGAACAATAATGTCATTGTTAGCTAATGAATGTTTCCATGCTGAACAACGGCAACATGACAACGTTTTCATTGGTCCCTCTTCTTTAGAGAAGACCAGGAAATGATGGATACACGGATCGTGTTCAAATCAATAGGCACGCAATGACTCTAAATAATAATGATCACGCCACCAAACACACATTCAAACTAAAGGAACCAGCCTGTTTGGAAAATGTGAGAAGTAGAAAGTACAGGTATTTGTGTTCAAAATGTAAGAAGTAGAAAGTACAGGTATTTGTGTTCAACATGTAAGAAGTAGAAAGTACAGGTATTTGGGTTCAACATGTAAGAAGTAGAAAGTACAGGTATTTGTGTTCAACATGTAAGAAGTAGAAAGTACAGGTATTTGTGTTCAACATGTTAGAAGTAGAAAGTACAGGTATTTGTGTTCAACATGTAAGAAGTAGAAAGTACAGGTATTTGGGTTCAACATGTAAGAAGTAGAAAGTACAGGTATCTGTGTTCAAAGTGTAAGAAGTAGAAAGTACAGGTATTTGTGTTCAACATGTAAGAAGTAGAAAGTACAGGTATTTGTGTTCAACATGTAAGAAGTAGAAAGTACAGGTATTTGTGTTCAACATGTTAGAAGTAGAAAGTACAGGTATTTGTGTTCAACATGTAAGAAGTAGAAAGTACAGGTATTTGGGTTCAACATGTAAGAAGTAGAAAGTACAGGTATTTGTGTTCAACATGTAAGAAGTAGAAAGTACAGGTATTTGTGTTCAACATGTGAGAAGTAGAAAGTACAGGTATTTGTGTTCAACATGTGAGAAGTAGAAAGTACAGGTATTTGTGTTCAACATGTAAGAAGTAGAAAGTACAGGTATTTGTGTTCAACATGTAAGAAGTAGAAAGTACAGGTATTTGTGTTCAACATGTAAGAAGTAGAAAGTACAGGTATTTGTGTTCAACATGTAAGAAGTAGAAAGTACAGGTATTTGGGTTCAACATGTAAGAAGTAGAAAGTACAGGTATTTGGGTTCAAAATGTAAGAAGTCAAAGTAAAAAGTCGTCAGAAAAATAAGTAGTGGAGTAAAGTACTGAAACCAGAAAAATGTACTTAAGAACAGTAACGAAGTATTTGTACTCCATTATTTCCCACCTCTGAACAACATTCAATGCAAGATATAAGACATACATTCATATTCTATACTTGGAGGAGATTAAACTTTGTCTAGTTCTCAACTAATGCATTTGCAAAATAACATGTAGAATCGTACAGCCATAGATTCTTGTGTCTTCTGCCAAATTGTGTGTACAGAAACCACTCTGATTTCATGCCAACATTAACCCTAACCCTAGCTTCCCACCTGAAACACACCTGAGCACAATTATTTCTGTCTAAAGCAAATGAAGCAGCTGTGTTTTATAAAAAATCCTTAATTTGGAGATTCTGCTCATACTGTTCCACCTGCTGTCCAGTCCAATAAGTTAAAAAAATGCCCGAGAGGTCAAAAGATGTACTGTGTTAAATTAAAAAAGCCCAAGAGCAACAATATCTCCAGGCTGTATTTAAAACTCCCCGTCTGGCTACCTTATGTGTGCGCATGGTTTGTGTCTTTCAATTTAATTAGCAAGTCAGTACCGGGAAATAAGTCAGTGCACTTTTCTTAGCACAGCATGATTTTGTTGTTTTTAGCATACATTAAAATACATGTGCATGCTGCTGATTGGGAATTATACAAATAACCGGCCTGAAGGGGGCGCTACCGTCTGTTCCTGTTCTTCATTTAGATTTTTGACAAAAAAAAGGACATGCTGCTGCTCACATCTGAGTCCCAGCATCTAAAATACTTCTGACTCAAAGAGGAAACTCAATTTTCAGCTCAGATCGAGGAGACATGCTCGCTCCTGATTGGCTCTGACGGAGGGACTTCATCAGTTGTGAAGACCGACATGTTTGCTGTTGCCTTGTTGTCAAACTTCACCTGTTTACTTTTGCCTATTTGCAGTTTGACAGGAGCCCCTCGTCTCTGCCTCAGCCTGTCACATCCGCTCATGAGATGTTAGGAAGCTGATTGGCAGCCGATGAACGTGGAGGAAACATTCTCAGAGGAAGCATTTCACTTGGAATAAGAAAAACATAGCTCAGGTACGACTGAACACACAGTGAACGACAACGATGAAGAAAAGGGTTTCTTTATTGTGTTTTTGACAAAGATGGCAAAAGTACACACATCCTTTACTCAAGTAGAAGTACAGATACTCGTGTTTAAAAATACTCTGGTAAAAGTAAAGTAAAACTTCTTTACTCAAGTAAAAGTAAAGAAGTATGGGCTTTGAAATGTACTTCAGTAAAAAGTACCCATAACTACCATCTGTTTTAAAGAGTACCTGACCTCCCTTTATATTAATAGAACAATAATGTCATTGTTAGCTAATGAATGTTTCCATGCTGAACAACGGCAACATGACAACGTTTTCATTGGTCCCTCTTCTTTAGAGAAGACCAGGAAATGATGGATACACGGATCGAGTTCAAATCAATAGGCACGCAATGACTCTAAATAATAATGATCACGCCACCAGACACACATTCAAACTAAAGGAACCAGCCTGTTTGGGAAATGTGAGAAGTAGAAAGTACAGGTATTTGAGTTCAACATGTGAGAAGTAGAAAGTACAGGTATTTGAGTTCAACATGTAAGAAGTAGAAAGTACAGGTATTTGGGTTCAACATGTAAGAAGTAGAAAGTACAGGTATTTGGGTTCAACATGTGAGAAGTAGAAAGTACAGGTATTTGTGTTCAACATGTAAGAAGTAGAAAGTACAGGTATTTGTGTTCAACATGTAAGAAGTAGAAAGTACAGGTATTTGTGTTCAACATGTAAGAAGTAGAAAGTACAGGTATTTGGGTTCAACATGTAAGAAGTAGAAAGTACAGGTATTTGTGTTCAACATGTAAGAAGTAGAAAGTACAGGTATTTGAGTTCAACATGTAAGAAGTAGAAAGTACAGGTATTTGTGTTCAACATGTAAGAAGTAGAAAGTACAGGTATTTGAGTTCAACATGTAAGAAGTAGAAAGTACAGGTATTTGGGTTCAACATGTAAGAAGTAGAAAGTACAGGTATTTGGGTTCAACATGTGAGAAGTAGAAAGTACAGGTATTTGTGTTCAACATGTAAGAAGTAGAAAGTACAGGTATTTGTGTTCAACATGTAAGAAGTAGAAAGTACAGGTATTTGTGTTCAACATGTAAGAAGTAGAAAGTACAGGTATTTGGGTTCAACATGTAAGAAGTAGAAAGTACAGGTATTTGAGTTCAACATGTAAGAAGTAGAAAGTACAGGTATTTGAGTTCAACATGTAAGAAGTAGAAAGTACAGGTATTTGTGTTCAACATGTAAGAAGTAGAAAGTACAGGTATTTGAGTTCAACATGTAAGAAGTAGAAAGTACAGGTATTTGTGTTCAACATGTAAGAAGTAGAAAGTACAGGTATTTGGGTTCAACATGTAAGAAGTAGAAAGTACAGGTATTTGGGTTCAAAATGTGAGAAGTAGAAAGTACAGGTATTTGTGTTCAACATGTAAGAAGTAGAAAGTACAGGTATTTGTGTTCAACATGTAAGAAGTAGAAAGTACAGGTATTTGGGTTCAACATGTAAGAAGTAGAAAGTACAGGTATTTGTGTTCAACATGTAAGAAGTAGAAAGTACAGGTATTTGTGTTCAACATGTAAGAAGTAGAAAGTACAGGTATTTGAGTTCAACATGTAAGAAGTAGAAAGTACAGGTATTTGAGTTCAACATGTAAGAAGTAGAAAGTACAGGTATTTGTGTTCAACATGTAAGAAGTAGAAAGTACAGGTATTTGTGTTCAACATGTAAGAAGTAGAAAGTACAGGTATTTGTGTTCAACATGTAAGAAGTAGAAAAGTACAGGTATTTGTGTTCAACATGTAAGAAGTAGAAAGTACAGGTATTTGTGTTCAACATGTGAGAAGTAGAAAGTACAGGTATTTGTGTTCAACATGTAAGAAGTAGAAAGTACAGGTATTTGAGTTCAACATGTAAGAAGTAGAAAGTACAGGTATTTGAGTTCAACATGTAAGAAGTAGAAAGTACAGGTATTTGTGTTCAACATGTAAGAAGTAGAAAGTACAGGTATTTGAGTTCAACATGTAAGAAGTAGAAAGTACAGGTATTTGAGTTCAAAATGTAAGAAGTAGAAAGTACAGGTATTTGTGTTCAACATGTAAGAAGTAGAAAGTACAGGTATTTGGGTTCAACATGTAAGAAGTAGAAAGTACAGGTATTTGGGTTCAACATGTAAGAAGTAGAAAGTACAGGTATTTGTGTTCAACATGTAAGAAGTAGAAAGTACAGGTATTTGTGTTCAACATGTGAGAAGTAGAAAGTACAGGTATTTGTGTTCAACATGTAAGAAGTAGAAAGTACAGGTATTTGTGTTCAACATGTGAGAAGTAGAAAGTACAGGTATTTGTGTTCAACATGTAAGAAGTAGAAAGTACAGGTATTTGTGTTCAAAATGTAAGAAGTAGAAAGTACAGGTATTTGGGTTCAAAATGTAAGAAGTAAAAGTAAAAAGTCGTCAGAAAAATAAGTCGTGGAGTAAAATACTGACACCAGAAAAATGTACTTAAGTACAGTAACAAAGTATTTGTACTCCACTACTTCCCACCTCTGGTAATAGTTTTCACTGTAGAATAAGAATAATGTTCTAAAGGGTATACTCCTAATACATCTGAGAAAACTATATTTATGGAACCATGAAGATACAGCCAAGAGTTGTTTGGGTTCAGAATTGTTGTTTTTATTGTACGTCAAAGATCTGAAATGCCAAAAAAGGAAAAATTGTATCTCCCGGGCTGCAAGAAGAACATGAAGAAGAAACGCAGCCCACAGCTCGCATGGTCGAGCCAATCGATAAATCTCGTTGATAGAATTGTAATTGCATAACGCAAAGACATAAACACACCCAAGACACATCAAGGACGGGCTCTAATTTAATCAGACAAACTTACTTCAGAGGTCAGACACACATTTGGCCTTATTAAGAACAATGTGTAAATAACTCCTCAAAGGTAGACACCAGGATAATTAAGTTAAGGAAGCAGGAGGAACAAACCGACAGCAGATAAAAACAGGATATAGTGATGTGTTTACTGTGAGTAAAATAAAGACTCTAGGAAATCTCTGCACCTTGCTGTGGATCGCCAAGAAGTAATGTGGCGCATATAAATACAAAATGTCCTTTTTACAGAATTGTATTATGCAAAGATAAAACCTTGGCCTGAAACTATTATTCCACCTGCCTTCAGTCAGATCTGACATCTTGTATTGATCCTTATCATACACTTTTTGGGGGGCGTTTTGCCTTCGTTGATATAGAGAATGAGGTATGGATTCCCACTCTTCTTTAAAAATTGAGAAATAACTTGTTGCTTTCTATACTCAATTGTAGAGGAAAGATTCACCAGGTGCTCTTGGAAAACACAAGGCAAGGCATATAGCAACTTTCAACACAAAGCAATTCAGAGTGCTTAACAAAAATAAAATATGCGGAATTGTTGAAAATGTGCTTAACTTAGCTGTAGACTTTAAGCCCATTATAGTGCTCCCTGTCGGCCAGTCAGAAGAAGAAGAAAGAATAAAGATTTGAAGAACTATAGTGGAATGCTGTGGCATTCGCACCAATAAAGCAGCGACTGTATTCACCATGACACAGGCAGTCTGTGGTTTGTACTTGTTTAACTTCTGTCTAGTTTCTGAACAGATATGAGGAGCTGTGAGCTCTGAGTGCTAACAGCTAACGGCTGATGTTGGTTTTGTGGTTCTCATTGAAGATGACGTCACGGCTCCGCCTACACTGCGTTACTATAGTTACTGCCCCAGCTACTAAACTGTAATGGAAACGCAGCATAAAGTGAGGCTGGCCTACCAAGGCCTAACTATACCGTACTAAACCGTGCAAGGCCCTGCAGTGGAAATGCGCCATTAATGCACCCAATTCGAAATTAGATTTAGAAAACAGCCAAATATGTCTGAGACACTTCAGAAAATACAGTATCTTAGCCATTGTTGATGTTGGAATGATGGTCCTCACACATCTATTGCACCTATTGCAAGAAAATATTAACATATCTTCAGAGAATACATATTGAAAAAAATATTGAATGCCTTTAACAATGCTACCAAAATCTTGTGGGCCAATTAAATGTCATGTTAAACAATATATCTTAGGTTCAAATGTATTATAATAAGTATACACTAATATATATTACATTTTTTGTATTTAAATCACTTTATTCAAGCATTTTACGTTTTCTTTCTTCGAATAAAGAACAATTTGAGTCTTATATTTCCTAACTAGTCAAACCAAAGATATCAGTATTTTATTTAAATCCAAGAAAGATCCTAAACCAAACTGCTTTGACATGCTTCCGACAGTATCACACGCACGCAGAACAAACTGTGTTTCTGGTACGCATCGTGGAGCGACACGCATGTTAACATGTTTCCGGCAGTGGCTCAGTCAGTAGGGGCTTGGACTGGGAGCCGTAGGGTCGCTGGTTCAAGTCCCCGACCAGACCTAAATATGGAGTGTGGACTTCTACTTGGAGAGGTCCCAGTTCACCTCCTGCCCTGCCGTGGTGCCCTTGAGCAAGGCACCGGACACCCCCCTTCCCCCCCACTCCCATTGCTCCCCGGGCGCTGTACAATAGCTGCCCACTGCTCCTAGTACTAGACTCCTGGTACTAGGATGGGTTAAAAGCAGAGGCCAAATTTCACTGTGTGCTGTGTGCTCTGCATGTGTGACCATTAAAGAGGGTTTCATCCCTCCCTATTCTCTTCTATTCTTCTAACCTGTTAAGCGCTGAGCCTGTTTTTCAGGTCTCAGGCTCGAAAATGACATGCCCAGAGCAAAGGACTATATCTTCACTTCTAAAAGGGGTCAATTCATAATCTTTTTTCTCAAAGCAATGATAAACCTGTGAGTTGGATGTAGAAAAGTCAGAATCAATGTAGATTTTTTTTATTTTAAAGTAAATTCAGATTGAACATAGTAAAGAAATGTATATTATAGTGTCCGTCCAAAAATAAACCATTACTTATAGTGAAAACTACCCTTGAATGATGGGATAGTAGACTAAAAGCTTTAGGAATCCAAATTATAACATATATTAAGTACCCTGTATCAAAATTGATGCAAAACAAGTGAAATCTGACCTTTTTAGAGAGATTTAGAAAACATAAAACACTTCTGGGGTCATTTGGGTGCATTTTCCATATCTCTGGAACCCATCGGTCGATTTTGTTGATTGAAATCTCTTTTTAACCATTAGTGTCACAATCTGATGAAGGACCCAAATGCAGCACTCGAGAAACCAAGGAGTATTGGTAATATACTTTATTGGTATTACCAGAGCAGAGGGATACCAGCAGAACAGTAACAGCCGGATGACGTGCAGGCAAGCGAACCAGAGGACAGCGGGCAGAAGCTGAGTCAGGGCCGGGCAGAGGGTCAGGGAGCAGGCGAGGCGGGGAACGTAGGTACAGGCAGGGTCAGACAGCAGGCAAGGCAGGATAGTCCAAGGACAGGCAGGATCAGGGAACAGGCAGAGCAGGCAGGTCAGGGACAGGCAGGGTCGGAACCGGGTAGGCAATCTGGTAACAAAAGTGTGAAAGACTAGCATGATGCAACGGGTGTGTGTCTGGTGAGGGTTTAAATACTGGCAGTGTGACTAATGGGTGCAGTAGAGAAAGAGAGTGAACAGAAACGTGTGTGTGGTTAACAGGTGAGACAGGTGAATGGAAAACTACTGGTGAATGATGGAGCAGACTGTGACAATTAGAGCCAATAGCATCGAGGGGAGGTTCCTAAAACCCATCTAAACATGACCCATTGGTGAATGAGTGATGCGTAGCCAGAATGCCCAACACCGGAAGCTGTCATACACTCTCGTAGCAGCTAATATGAAATCTCCGTTATTGACATAAATATGATGATGGATTATCAGTAATCATTTCAAAGTGACACAGACACATTGGATTAACCTTCAGCAGCGTTTTTCTCGTTTGAATGCCATTGAACACAACTTTTGATCAGAAACAGCAAAAGGTAAGACAGATTTCCCGATTTTGCTCCGTAAAGCTACGTTGTGTGATGTCTTTGCTTCCCCTGCAAGTTTTGATCGCTCAGTGATGATACTTATACCGCTAGAATCTGTGGAATCTCAGCTTGCTAGCTGATATCTTGTTTGTGCAGATCCGATAAGTATAAGTATTTCTACCGTGAGTTCTGTGCTAAGTGCGTTAGAATTTTTTCGCTGAGGGCTCATTTAGACGCTTCTTGTGAGACTTGTGTTTTGTTTCGGTAAAAATGGTTTGTATCTTCAGTTAGCTGAGTTTCTTCACGTTAAGTGGGTATCACACATTAATAGGTTTTTAAATGTTAAGAAGCCCTGAGATACAGTTTCGTGAAAAAAAAACTGGCAGCCCGTTTAACAGGTTAAGGAAAATCACCGCTTTGAGCTAAATGCTAACAGCTAGCATGGCTGTAGTCTTTTGTTAACCTCTTGGGATAATGTTTTAATGACTAATAGGTGCATCAAGAAACAATTGAATGACATTAAAACATATACTAATGACAAAAGTGTCTAACGACTGTTTTTAAATGCCTTTGTCTGAATGTCTTTCATTTTTTTAAAGCACCTTGAATTGCCTTGTGTTGAAAGGTGCTATATAAATAAACTTGCCTTGCCTTGCCTTACCTTAACAGACTCACAAACTAGCTTATAATAGTGATGTTACGTTCGCAAACGATCCGATCTTCTGAACGGCTCTTTGGTACGAACGAAGGGAACCGAGTCGTACTTGGTGAGAGCCGTTCTTTTTATCGTTGGTTGACTGCCTGCCATAAATCCGATCGCCTTTACGGGAACTTGCTTTCCTGAATGCAAATTGGCCATCGATGGTGGCGTAACGCATGCTGCTTGAGTTTGGCTGGCTGAGAGATGTAACAAGTTGTACATTTTTCTGTGAGTAAAAGTAGATTTCTGGCAATACAGTCAATCATTATCCTGGTGATTATTTCGCAGATAAACCTAGTAACCCTTAAAAAAGAAACGGCTCTTTTGAACTGCTCTTTTGAATGGCTCTCGGAAAGGAACGGAGCCTTAAGATCCGGCTCCCTTCAAAGAGCCGTAATTCCCTTCACTAGTTTATAATATGCATGGCTGTGGACTCCCTTACATGAATAACTGTATCCATAGCATTAACCAGTGTGACAGAAGGGATGTGAAATACGTTTAAAAGTCTACACGAGGAATGAGATGACATGGAGTTATTTCTAATTACAGAGAATGTTTAAATGCGCGGTGCGTGTAGAGTGTGTGATATAATGAAATACTGTCTAAATACACATACTGTCTGTCCGCTGCCAAAGTAATCCCACTAAATGTATGAAAATAGCAGCTCAGCTATTGTTGGAGTCAGTGTGCTGCCTCAGCATATACATCCTCTGACACCATTTGGAAGAGGTGCACCCTGGGATATTCTCTCACTGGGACAAAATCCATCTCGATCCATCTCCCCTCTGGCACAGCGAGAGGAAGTTTGATTGATTTATCAGGCCTGCGTCTCCCCAGCCTCCCTTTAATGAGACAGTAATAGCCCACGGTCGGCCGGCACTCCAGAGACGAATGTGAAGGAGAGGCGAGCAGCACAGAACAGAAATGTGGACAGAATATGTAACCCGAGGTACAATCAATCCAACACACACACACACACACACACACACACACTGATGCAGAGCGAGGGGAGGGCAATGAGAGAGATGGTCCGAGAGAGGAGCGAGTGTGTGTGTGTGTGTGTGTGTGTGTGTGTGTGTGTGTGTGTGTGTGTGTGTGTGTGTGTGTGTGTGTGTGTGTGTGTGTGTGTGTGTGTGTGTGTCGATGGGAGTGTGTAGAAGTATAAAACAGAAGCAGCAAGTAAAAAAAGGTTTAAAAAGCAGACCCTGCGTTGGCAGTAATAAGAGACATTTAGAAGTAGGAAAGAAAAGGAAGCTCTGACTAAAGTCACTTCTGTTCTCTGAAAACAACGAGAACATTTTCACTTTGTGGCTTTTTAGGAATTGAAAATAACCGTGTGTTTAAAATGACTGACACACAGTCTAGTTAGTGTTGTGTCTTATGGTCTGATACTTGCACGTTTCACAACACAAGAAGATTTAAAGAGGCCCTTTTAGGCTTTTGGGGTTTTTCCCTCTACTGTAGTGTTTCAGTGCATGTAAATGGTCTGCAAAGACATCCCTGCCTGAAACGCCTCCATTGGACTCCTTTGTTTACCGGAAGTAGAAGATAAGAAGGAAATTCAGAGGCTTTGGTCCCAAGGCCAAGTCCCTACTGAGCCCCTGCCGCCCCAAATATAGTGACATCACTATGTAACACTCGCGCTCCGATTGGCTAGCGCTCCAACACATTGTACGTGATGCTAAGGGCGGGACATCTCTAAGCGGTTGACCAATCACAACAGACTGGGCTCTGGTTTCAGACAGAGGGTGAAAAGAGGTGCTGCAGCACAGACAGTATGAGAACAATAAAGAGCTTTTTGAACATTAAAGCATGGAGACATGAAGAGACACTACATACTGATATACACCTGAACATCAGCAGGAGAGGACTCTTTAAAGTAGAGACACTACATACTGATATACACCTGAACATCAGCAGGAGAGGACTCTTTAAAGTAGAGACACTACATACTGATATACACCTGAACATCAGCAGGAGAGGACTCTTTAAAGTAGAGACACTACATACTGATATACACCTGAACATCAGCAGGAGAGGACTCTTTAAAGTAGAGACACTACATACTGATATACCACCTGAACATCAGCAGGAGAGGACTCTTTAAAGTAGAGACACTACATACTGATATACACCTGAACATCAGCAGGAGAGGACTCTTTAAAGTAGAGACACTACATACTGATATACACCTGAACATCAGCAGGAGAGGACTCTTTAAAGTAGAGACACTACATACTGGATATACACCTGAAACATCAGCAGGAGAGGACTCTTTAAAGTAGAGACACTACATACTGATATACACCTGAACATCAGCAGGAGAGGACTCTTTAAAGTAGAGACACTACATACTGATATACACCTGAACATCAGCAGGAGAGGACTCTTTAAAGTAGAGACACTACATACTGATATACACCTGAACATCAGCAGGAGAGGACTCTTTAAAGTAGAGACACTACATACTGATATACACCTGAACATCAGCAGGAGAGGACTCTTTAAAGTAGAGACACTACATACTGATATACACCTGAACATCAGCAGGAGAGGACTCTTTAAAGTAGAGACACTACATACTGATATACACCTGAACATCAGCAGGAGAGGACTCTTTAAAGTAGAGACACTACATACTGATATACACCTGAACATCAGCAGGAGAGGACTCTTTAAAGTAGAGACACTACATACTGATATACACCTGAACATCAGCAGGAGAGGACTCTTTAAAGTAGAGACACGACATACTGATATACACCTGAACATCAGCAGGAGAGGACTCTTTAAAGTAGAGACACTACATACTGATATACACCTGAACATCATCAGGAGAGGACTCTTTAAAGTAGAAACACTACATACTGATATACACCTGAACATCATCAGGAGAGGACTCTTTAAAGTAGAGACACTACATACTGATATACACCTGAACATCAGCAGGAGAGGACTCTTTAAAGTAGAGACACTACATACTGATATACACCTGAACATCAGCAGGAGAGGACTCTTTAAAGTAGAGACACTACATACTGATATACACCTGAACATCAGCAGGAGAGGACTCTTTAAAGTACAGACACTACATACTGATATACACCTGAACATCAGCAGGAGAGGACTCTTTAAAGTAGAGACACTACATACTGATATACACGTGAACATCAGCAGGAGAGGACTCTTTAAAGTAGAGACACTACATACTGATATACACCTGAACATCATCAGGAGAGGACTCTTTAAAGTAGAGACACTACATACTGATATACACCTGAACATCATCAGGATAGGACTCTTTAAAGTAGAGACACTACATACTGATATGAACCTGAAAATGAGCGGAATACTGTATGTATAGAATAGAATAGAAATAGTGCAGAATAGTCTATATACAAGTAATTGTAATATTGATATATATAAGTTGGAAACAGATGAATGTTATGGATGTTCATTCAAAAGCGAGGCGGAGGACAGAGAGGAGGAACAGATCAGAAGTGATGTGGGGGGGGTGTGATGTGGGGGGGGGGGGAAGTGATGTTGGGCGGGAAGTGATATGGGGGGGGTGAAGTGATGTGTGTGTGGGGGGGAAGTGATATGGGGGGGAAGTGATGTGTGTGTGGGGGGGAAGTGATATGGGGGGGAAGTGATGTGTGTGTGGGGGGGAAATTATGTTGGGGGGGAAGTTATATGGGGGGGGAAGTGACGTGGATGTGGGAGGGAAGTGATGTTGGGGGGGGGCAGACAGACAGATCCTCCGTCAGCTGATTGCCAGCAGCAGTCGGTCACTGCAGCCTTTAATTAAAGTCACTCTCTCTCTCCTGGGCTCTTAAGCAACAGCTTGCAATTTCCACAGACAACAGCAGCATGGAGGAGGCTGACCTGTAATTGTGTGTGTGTGTGTGTGTGGGGGGGGGGGGGGGGGATGGCAACCTCCCTGCCAACCTGTGATGTTCATGGGAATTAATGACACAGTGGCATGTACATCATTTCCTTGACGCTTTTCACCGGCGGGGGAAAAGGTGTAGCGCTGACCTTTGTGTCGAGCAAACCCCCCCATCGCTGTCCGTCTTTATTTTGAGAAATATGAAATGTTACAGAGAGATGGAACAAACAGCCTCAGGTATGAAAAGAAGCGTGTAAGCAGGAAACTGTTGTCATTTCGCGTCACGGACTAACCCCAACCTGCTTTTTGGGAAAAGGTCAACATTAAAAGGTGTTGAGCAGAAATGCGCTGCAGTGTTTTCCCGCCGGTCCTACATCCATCCAGCGGCTTCCACATGTTGATGTTCCACTTGCTTTTGATATTGTTCTCTCTGAACAAAACACAAACCAACCTCCTCAAGAGACTTCCTCCCCGGGGACACGGATTTATGTGTTTGAGGTAAACAACTTTCTGATTCAAAAGGAATGTGAGGAGAGGAGCCACATATACATAGACACCTACACAAAAATATGCATAGGGAGAAGATCAGCTGGGGAATCCACAGCATGGCTGCCTTTACATGTGAGAGCGCTTTGAGGGGTCTGAAAAAGCGCAAAATATATTCAATGTTGCAGGAATTTCAGGTGATTCAGGATGATTTTTAACAAAGCACAAAATCAGGTATTATTAAATTGATTATAATTACTGATGCATTAAAGTGTTATCAAAGCTGGTAAAGGTGCAGCTAGTTTGAATGACTTTGTATAATGCAGGGTAGCTTGTGAATTTTATTTATTCTATTAACAGTCGATTATTTTTCACATCATTCATCCAAATCTGTAAAGTAGCTAAAGGTATTAAATACATGTAGTGGAATAAAAGTACACCATTTAGTAGAAGAACAGAGGAGCATAAAATGGAAATACTCAAGTTAAGTACAAGTATCTCAAAATTGTACATAAGTAAATGTACATAGTTACTTTACACCTCTAACAAAGCACAAAATCACGAGTGTCCATTTAGGATATTATGAAAAAGCAGGTGTTTTTAAATGGTGTAAAAACAGAGCATTTTGACCGGACATTTTTATTGAATCAGTCAGACTTCAACTAGCAACCAATATGCCACCAAACACCTACCTTGTGATTCTGACTGCAATTAAACACCACAGTTCCTCCTCTGAATGTGACTGGAAGCATTTCACAAAGCGTACAGCAGCCTTAGCAGTCAGATTTTGTGGTGTTTTTAATCGTGGTTAGGCTAAATATGTACCTAAGTATAGCTGTAAAACACACAAGTTATGGGTTTAAGTACGTCTTTTGTAGATAGCAATGTTGGCATTTAACAGAGTAGTGTAGTGTTTTATTTTCAGTTGTAGTCGAAATGTGCAGCTGCCAGAAGTTTCTTTCAGAGACGTGTTTTAGGAGTTTTTTGAAGGCTATTAAATGGGCGTTAGTAGTTTTATTTAATGACAAATCTGATGCTTTAGAAGGGGAAAGCTCCAGTGCGAAGGTGTATACCCTAAATGAATGAATAGATGGCAGTTGCCTTAGGTTTCACTTTTAGTTAGGTTTCGGGCCAAAAACGACATTGTTGAGTTCGGGTTAGTATGATATAAAATCTAAGTCAAGTCAGTCAAAGTCAAGTCAACTTTATTGTCAATCTTTCAGTTTGTGTGTACAGACAGAGAGATCGTAATACCGTTTCCCACAATCCCAAATACAAAAAATACAAATATATATAAAAATATGTATGCAAATTTGTATATACCTGTATAAATATACAAAATCAAAATACACATTTATACATATGCACACATTTAGACCTAAATAAAAGCCCAACAATCAATATATACAAAATAACAGTCACTTCAATAACTTTGAGAATGTACATTAGTGCAAGACTGTCCAGAGCAGCTTAAAAAAAAGTAGTCCCTGATTACTCGTTTGTTTCTAACACCACATCTCAGTGTTGTAGTTTAGTGGTGTTGTGTTGCATCACGTTGTAGAGCAGCTTTCCAGCACATGACAGGACGGGAGGGAGTCAGAAACCCCCCCCCCCCCGCTGTCTTCCTGCACCCCGGGGACCTCATTAGTCCATCGGGCCGCTGCTCCGTCACCGGCGGCTCCTCTGAGGGCCGCAGACCACCACGGGGACCCGATTCTGACCCGAGGAGGATCACCAACGAGAGGCCAGAGCAGCGACCTGAGACTCAAACAGACTGTGTGTCACGCCGGGGGAAATCAGGGTGAGGGAGAGAGAGAGAGAGAGAGATATAGAGAGAGAGATAGAGAGAGAGAGAGAGAGAGAGAGAGAGAGAGAGAGAGAGAGAGAGAGAGAGAGAGAGAGAGAGAGAGAGAGAGAGAGAGAGAGAGAGAGAGTGTGGTTTGGGAATACTATGTTTAAAATGTGGTCATGCCAATAAAGCCCCCTCGTATTGTATTGTATTGTGTGAGAGAGAGAGACTTGGCAACATGTTTGATCCATAACGTCACAACAATCGTAATGTGTATATTAATGTTTGTGTAATTTTGTATTTTGATGCTTTGGCAATACTGTTTTTTTTTTAAACTTTCATGCCAATAAAGCCACTTTGAATCTGAATTTGAGAGAGAGAGAGAGAGAGAGAGAGAGAGAGAGAGAGAGAGAGAGAGAGAGAGAGAGAGAAGATCGAGAGGCGAGAGAGAGAGCTAGAGATAGAGAGACGAGCGGAGAAAAGAGAGATGAGTGAGTTCGTGAGTTAGTGAGTGAGTGTGTGTGTTTTGTGTGTGTGTGTTTTTTGTGTTTGTGTGTTGTGTGTTTGTGTGTGTGTGTGTGTGTGTGTGTGTGTGTGTGTGTGTGTGTGTGTGTGTGTGAGGGAGAGAGTAAATCAGGGTGAGGGAGGGTGACACATCGTCGTGCTCCGACACTTGCTCAGAGTTCAGAAGGAAACAGGCTCGCCGGCGGCTGCACCAATCATCTCAAAGTTTTCCGCGCTGCAAGTTTGTTTGTAGGGAAAAGTTTCTTTCATCTTCACACTTGAATCCTTGAGCTGATAACTGAGGGAATATGTGCCTTTGCTTCTTTGACAATAACTGCGTGTGTGATATTTTCCAACAGCGCCAGTCCGTCACACAAGTCTGCCAGCAATTTAATAAGTCAAATACATTTTTGAAATCACACAAAAAGGAGCTATTAGCAAATATTCAGACCATTCACAGTTCATCTAATTACAGCTATTGTGTTTAGGAAATTCTCTTTGGTTTCACCCATGGAGATGAATAAATAGGGTTTTATATTCTTGTATGGCTTCATACCTCAGAATAACAAGAATATCCAATTACAATCAAAAGAAAACGGTTTGATATTCTACGATTACTCTGCCAAGATCAAAAGATAAAAGTGGGATATTCAGAATCATCGTCACAAAACACCATTTGATATACTTGTTAACGGATTACTGGTTTGATTTCTTTGGATTATGAGCTCATTAAATTGTGGTAATGAGATTTAACATATTGATTTGATCTTTGGATCATGCTTATCATCTACAGAATGTAATAATCCATCTTTTATCATAAAGTAAAAATATATAAATTTGATAAATTGTAATGATTTGTGTATTAATTAATTCAGGGACAGACTGTTGGACTTTCTGGACTTTGATCAGTACTTCCAAAAACAAGAAAGAGGTCTGGCTAGAAAATGAGTCACAACACTAAAAAGAAACTCGCAAAAAGATCTTTACAACAAAGAAATACATTTTTTAAAAGAAAAGTAAATGGTAAACTCAATCTATAGGTAAGGTCACAGAAGAAGCTATTCTGCATTTATGTCTGTGAGACCATTTATTATTACTGTCCATGAGCTCTAACTCTTTTCAAAGACAGAGATAATGAGATTTATATTTTATTATTAAAGAAGACATAATCTCCTCTGATGTTCAGGTGTATATCAGTATGTAGTGTCTCTACTTTAAAGAGTCCTCTCCTGCTGATGTTCAGGTGTATATCAGTATGTAGTGTCTCTACTTTAAAGAGTCCTCTCCTGCTGATGTTCAGGTGTATATCAGTATGTAGTGTCTCTACTTTAAAGAGTCCTCTCCTGCTGATGTTCAGGTGTATATCAGGATGTAGTGTCTCTACTTTAAAGAGTCCTCTCCTGCTGATGTTCAGGTGTATATCAGTATGTAGTGTCTCTACTTTAAAGAGTCCTCTCCTGCTGATGTTCAGGTGTATATCAGTATGTAGTGTCTCTACTTTAAAGAGTCCTCTCCTGCTGATGTTCAGGTGTATATCAGTATGTAGTGTCTCTACTTTAAAGAGTCCTCTCCTGCTGATGTTCAGGTGTATATCAGTATGTAGTGTCTCTACTTTAAAGAGTCCTCTCCTGCTGATGTTCAGGTGTATATCAGTATGTAGTGTCTCTACTTTAAAGAGTCCTCTCCTGCTGATGTTCAGGTGTATATCAGTATGTAGTGTCTCTACTTTAAAGAGTCCTCTCCTGCTGATGTTCAGGTGTATATCAGTATGTAGTGTCTCTACTTTAAAGAGTCCTCTCCTGCTGATGTTCAGGTGTATATCAGTATGTAGTGTCTCTACTTTAAAGAGTCCTCTCCTGCTGATGTTCAGGTGTATATCAGTATGTAGTGTCTCTACTTTAAAGAGTCCTCTCCTGCTGATGTTCAGGTGTATATCAGTATGTAGTGTCTCTACTTTAAAGAGTCCTCTCCTGCTGATGTTCAGGTGTATATCAGGATGTAGTGTCTCTACTTTAAAGAGTCCTCTCCTGCTGATGTTCAGGTGTATATCAGTATGTAGTGTCTCTACTTTAAAGAGTCCTCTCCTGCTGATGTTCAGGTGTATATCAGTATGTAGTGTCTCTACTTTAAAGAGTCCTCTCCTGCTGATGTTCAGGTGTATATCAGTATGTAGTGTCTCTACTTTAAAGAGTCCTCTCCTGCTGATGTTCAGTGTGTATATCAGTATGTAGTGTCTCTACTTTAAAGAGTCCTCTCCTGCTGATGGTTCAGGTGTATATCAGTATGTAGTGTCTCTACTTTAAAGAGTCCTCTCCTCTGCTGATGTTCAGGGTGTATATCAGTATGTAGTGTCTCTACTTTAAAGAGTCCTCTCCTGCTGATGTTCAGGTGTATATCAGTATGTAGTGTCTCTACTTTAAAGAGTCCCTCTCCTGCTGATGTTCAGGTGTATATCAGTATGTAGTGTCTCTACTTTAAAGAGTCCTCTCCTGCTGATGTTCAGGTGTATATCAGTATGTAGTGTCTCTACTTTAAAGAGTCCTCTCCTGCTGATGTTCAGGTGTATATCAGTATGTAGTGTCTCTACTTTAAAGAGTCCTCTCCTGCTGATGTTCAGGTGTATATCAGTATGTAGTGTCTCTACTTTAAAGAGTCCCTCTCCTGATGATGTTCAGGTGTATATCAGTATGTAGTGTCTCTACTTTAAGAGTCCTCTCCTGCTGATGTTCAGGTGTATATCAGTATGTAGTGTCTCTACTTTAAAGAGTCCTCTCCTGATGATGTTCAGGTGTATATCAGTATGTAGTGTCTCTACTTTAAAGAGTCCTCTCCTGCTGATGTTCAGGTGTATATCAGTATGTAGTGTCTCTACTTTAAAGAGTCCTCTCCTGCTGATGTTCAGGTGTATATCAGTATGTAGTGTCTCTACTTTAAAGAGTCCTCTCCTGCTGATGTTCAGGTGTATATCAGTATGTAGTGTCTCTACTTTAAAGAGTCCTCTCCTGCTGATGTACCCCCAAAATATACATATAAGATAACAAATGTTCCAGTATTAAATGTTTAATTGGGACATTAGTCATTATAAGTTAAACGTCTGTCCTTCTCTTTGCTTGATGACCACATTTCCAAAAAAGAATATTGCATCCAAACATAGGAAAGCATAAGATAGTTATGTACGAGAAAACATCTCAGTGTTTTTATTTTAGCCCGACTGGGAGACAGTCCCTGCAGAGAGGAGCCAGTACCAGCGGCAGAATAATGACCGTTATATAGAGATCACCTGTTCTCTCACCGCTCACTGGGACGCTCAGGTGTCCACAGACTGTCGGCCATGTTGTGCATTTTGTGTCCGGGAAGGCAAAGTGAATGTCTAATGGTGCGTGTGCTCTGTGGGTTTATTATACAGCGCTGTACAAGTGGCGATCTATAAACACATTGTGTGTGTGTGTGTGTGTGTGTGTGTGTGTGTGTGTGTGTTGGTGTGTGGACCTCACTGCCTCATGTTTCCTGGACTGTTTCCATGGCAATAATCAACTGCTTTTGTCCATTCACACACACACACACACACACACACACACACACACACATCACACACACACACACACACACACACACACACACACACACACACACACATCAAAAAGCTGTTGAGGAAATGAAGATGCATGTGCACAAATGATCCTGCACTTAAACCAAACAGGATATGAAGCGATATCTGTGTGTGTGGGTGTGTTTGTTAAAAATTCATTTTCGCCACTATCATTTGGCCCCGGTGTTGTTATGAAAGAAATCTCGGGATCATACTCGTGCTTTCACAAGTTTTTTTAGTTGATGAACAACAGCTAATTAAAGCGTGATGATGAATCAGTGCTTTATTCTTCTTCTTGTGTTAGTGTGCTAATGCAGTGTTATTATCAAACCACAAGCTCTGTCCTCTAAATCCTTTGTTGACTAATTATTTAGGGATTTCTGTGACTAATTAATTAGAAATTGTTCACAAAAACCAAAAGAAGGATTACAATCTATGGAGTTGCATTACCAGAGGGATCTCTTCAGATGTCGAGCTCATTCAAACACAAATCTGACATTTTTGTGATGCTTTAATTTAAAATGTTCTCATAAAACGAATGTAAAAATGAGTTCTATTAGTTGACTAAGTGTCTTATGATTGATTATAGTCTCCATCTGCTGCAGGGAAGCAGCTTCAATCAATATGTTCACTGCCATGATGCAACTTTGACAACAATGAATGTAGACATGTGGTTTTAAAATAACGATTCATACATTACATTTAAAGAGTCCTCTCCTGCTGATGTTCAGGTGTATATCAGTATGTAGTGTCTCTACTTTAAAGAGTCCTCTCCTGCTGATGTTCAGGTGTATATCAGTATGTAGTGTCTCTACTTTAAAGAGTCCTCTCCTGCTGATGTTCAGGTGTATATCAGTATGTAGTGTCTCTACTTTAAAGAGTCCTCTCCTGCTGATGTTCAGGTGTATATCAGTATGTAGTGTCTCTACTTTAAAGAGTCCTCTCCTGCTGATGTTCAGGTGTATATCAGTATGTAGTGTCTCTACTTTAAAGAGTCCTCTCCTGCTGATGTTCAGGTGTATATCAGTATGTAGTGTCTCTACTTTAAAGAGTCCTCTCCTGCTGATGTTCAGGTGTATATCAGTATGTAGTGTCTCTACTTTAAAGAGTCCTCTCCTGCTGATGTTCAGGTGTATATCAGTATGTAGTGTCTCTACTTTAAAGAGTCCTCTCCTGCTGATGTTCAGGTGTATATCAGTATATAGTGTCTCTACTTTAAAGAGTCCTCTCCTGCTGATGTTCAGGTGTATATCAGTATGTAGTGTCTCTACTTTAAAGAGTCCTCTCCTGCTGATGTTCAGGTGTATATCAGTATGTAGTGTCTCTACTTTAAAGAGTCCTCTCCTGCTGATGTTCAGGTGTATATCAGTATGTAGTGTCTCTACTTTAAAGAGTCCTCTCCTGCTGATGTTCAGGTGTATATCAGTATGTAGTGTCTCTACTTTAAAGAGTCCTCTCCTGCTGATGATCAGGTGTATATCAGTATGTAGTGTCTCTACTTTAAAGAGTCCTCTCCTGCTGATGTTCAGGTGTATATCAGTATGTAGTGTCTCTACTTTAAAAAGTCCTCTCCTGCTGATGTTCAGGTGTATATCAGTATGTAGTGTCTCTACTTTAAAGAGTCCTCTCCTGCTGATGTTCAGGTGTATATCAGTATGTAGTGTCTCTACTTTAAAGAGTCCTCTCCTGCTGATGTTCAGGTGTATATCAGTATGTAGTGTCTCTACTTTAAAGAGTCCTCTCCTGATGATGTTCAGGTGTATATCAGGATGTAGTGTCTCTACTTTAAAGAGTCCTCTCCTGCTGATGTTCAGGTGTATATCAGTATGTAGTGTCTCTACTTTAAAGAGTCCTCTCCTGCTGATGATCAGGTGTATATCAGTATGTAGTGTCTCTACTTTAAAGAGTCCTCTCCTGCTGATGTTCAGGTGTATATCAGTATGTAGTGTCTCTACTTTAAAGAGTCCTCTCCTGCTGATGTTCAGGTGTATATCAGTATGTAGTGTCTCTACTTTAAAGAGTCCTCTCCTGCTGATGTTCAGGTGTATATCAGTATGTAGTGTCTCTACTTTAAAGAGTCCTCTCCTGCTGATGTTCAGGTGTATATCAGTATGTAGTGTCTCTACTTTAAAGAGTCCTCTCCTGATGATGTTCAGGTGTATATCAGGATGTAGTGTCTCTACTTTAAAGAGTCCTCTCCTGCTGATGTTCAGGTGTATATCAGTATGTAGTGTCTCTACTTTAAAGAGTCCTCTCCTGCTGATGTTCAGGTGTATATCAGTATGTAGTGTCTCTACTTTAAAGAGTCCTCTCCTGCTGATGTTCAGGTGTATATCAGTATGTAGTGTCTCTACTTTAAAGAGTCCTCTCCTGCTGATGTTCAGGTGTATATCAGTATGTAGTGTCTCTACTTTAAAGAGTCCTCTCCTGCTGATGTTCAGGTGTATATCAGTAGTTAGTGTCTCTACTGGAGTTCAGTGTTTCTCTGAGTCACATCCTGAATAAAACAAACACAAGTCGTCTCTTTCCGCTCCACCTGCAGGTTTTAGATCACAGCGATGTTGAAGGTCTACCTGCCTCCACTTCTTTACAAAGACCCGGCATTTTTATCAGCTCCGCCTCAAGTTGAGAATGTCAGCAATATGTTTTTTATTTTGTATTCCTCTCTCTCAAGTCCACTCCTCTTTTTCAATCTGTGGGCGTACAGTGTTTGTATTGCATCTACATTCCACTCGAGCGTGCGACCTCGGTGTCACTTCGTTTCTGACGAAGCAATCAGGTAAAAATGGGTCTGAAATGGCAGATTACTTCAGACGGAGCGGCGGGCGGAGGACGCAGGCGGTGTGCAGGCAAATTGCCTCTTTCAACACTTAAATAAAGGCGGGAGGTCAGGAGAGGCTGAGCGGGAGGCTTCACACACACCAACACACACACCAACACACACACCAACACACACACCAACACACACACCAACACACACACAAACACACACACCAACACACACACCAACACACACACCAACACACACACCAACACACACACCAACACACACACAAACGTCTCATCGTCCTTCATCGCTCTTTCCTCTCTTTGTGTGTCTCTCAATCAAATTCAATTAATCTTTATTGACATGATGTTTGCATAAAAGGAGCCTTGAGCTCTCAGTCTCTCGGTCCCAGACTTCTTTCAGATCTCACTAGTGCGTTCACATTGAAGAATGAAAACACAAAAAATGAATGTGCTTCACGGTGGAGTGTGGCATTGATGGACACCTTTTTTCATCCAACAATGGCACACTGCACAAAGGGAGAAGGAGAAGCACCCTCAGAGAAAACAATTATAACACATGAAGGAAACCTGTGGGAACATAATCTTTTGGTTTTTCTAAATTATAAACCATCCCTGCACAAGCTCTGAAGAGAATTTTGCCAGCTATTTTAGATTTAGTCTTTAGACGAAAATGGACATTTTAGTCCTTTTTATCCTTCATAATTTTAGTTTAGTCGACAACAACTCAAAGGTTTTAGTCTAGTTTTAGTCGAGGACAAATCATTACATTTTAGTCAACTTTTAGTCAAAATGTTTTCACTCTTTAAACTAATACAGGTATTTGAAATTGAAATCAAGGTGACCGTATCAAGTGTTGAGATTCCTAAAGCAACATTTCACTCTCTTAACACTTTACATGTGTATCATGTGCAGAGTTGGGTGTAACGCGTTACTGTAATAATATTACTGTTGTCGGTAACGGAATAGTGTAACGCGTTACTTTTATAATTCAGTAATCACACTACAGTTACTAACATTGCCCCGACACGCGTTACTTCGTTACTTTTATAAAATCAGTCATAATCACACTGACAGACAAGAGGGGTTTCCGCCGCAGGTTTATATGTACGTAATCTGCGCGACTTGCGCGTCCACATCTCCACGTGCAGTGCTGCATAAACATGGCTGAGTCAGTGATAACTTTCGAGGGGTGGAGGTATGCCCATTATTTTGAGTTGGTCCGAAGAATAGACAGGAATGTGACGGTGAGGTGCAAACTGTGTCCAGGCCAGAAGCTGTTATCCACTGCTGCAAACACCACGTCAAACCTCAACAAACACCTGCAAAGAACACATGCTAAGGTGAAGCTAATAGCTAAGGACCCCCGAACCCAGAGTGAGGATGTTGTGAGTGCGCCGCCGCCGACTCCGAAGCAGCACAAATTAGAATTTGGAGGACCGGTAACCAAAGCAGAGATGGACAGGCTTGTAGCATCCTTCATAGTAGAGGTAATGTTGCCCATTTGCACAGTGGAATCACCATCGCATCGTTCAGAGATATACTGCGCAAAATACAGATAGCAGGAGACAGAGGACAGCCATAGTCGGAGCTATCTGGATCAGTCTTATGCGACAATGGAAACTGAACTAAAGAGAACATTTGAAACTTTAGCAGTCTGCGTGATCTGCCTGTAGGGAGGGGCGGGACGGCCCTGAGAGTAAAGTAACGAGTAAAGTAACGAGTAAAGTAACGAGTTACTTTATGTAGAGAGTAACGAAGTAGTGTAATATATTACTTTTTTTAAAAGTAATATGTAATATGTAATATATTACTTTTTTTTAGTAACGACCCCATCTCTGATCATGTGAGTGACGTGTGCAGATTCCCAGAATCCCAACTAATTCAACCAATGACAGGGATGCATTTTGACAGACAAGACGGACAATTGGGGGAAAATATCCTGCATTTTGAATGTCCGATAGTCCACCATTAACACCTTAGTCCCGTCTCGTCTTGTCAACGAAAATAAAATATACATTTCGTCATAGTTTTTATTATCAAAAATTAATTTTTAGCTCGTCATCGTCTCGTCTTAGTCAGTAGAAAACTAGTGTATTCTGGAGGGGAAATGGTGCTTATTTTTTGCACCAGAAAAGCTGCTCAGCTACTAATGGATGCACTGTATGCTGAGGATTAAGCTTTTTACAGGGCTAACATGTAAGGTCAGTGAAAGATGAATGGTTCCTTGAAAGGGGTTTGTATTTCCAAATCACAGGTATGAATGTACCTGCAGTGACACACATTCAAGATTGTGCTCTAAACTCTGTGACCTTTCCTAGGATCAGTCATTGGTTCTTAATTCATTTATAAAGCCATTCTGGGCAGACTCCCATCTTTCCTTTTGCAGTTTGATGTCACGTAATGTAATTGTAGTTATTAGTCTGAGATCACAAGATGACTGTTCGAAGTGCAGCTTGCCTTAAAACCGAGGGAATTAAATTACAATTGTATGCATTTATTGTATATTTGATGTGGTTATTGTTGTTGTTTCATGTTTGTTTACTGTTGCCCAGGCCAGCCTATCCTGCGACAGAGATTGTTGCTCTCAATAGAAATTACTATGTTGTGTTTTGTTGGCAGAAGTTAAATAGGAACCAAATCATTTACCATCTACACTGACATGAAAAAAAAGAGACGAAAAAAAACATTTGCAGCTACTTTTCGAAGTTGATAAGGTGTTGACTAGAAGAGCAGTCTGCTGAATGAATGCATTGTTATTATATTTTAAGGTGTTTCAACAATATTTATCACTGTGGCAAGGATTTCTCAGATAGAATATAATCAGATGGATGAAACCCCTCTTTAATGGTCTACCAGGAGTCTTACCAGGAGTCTAGAACCAGGAGTCTAGCACCAGGAGTCTAGCACCAGGAGTCTAGCACCAGGAGTCTAGTACCAGGAGTCTAGTACCAGGAGTCTAGTACCAGGAGTCTAGCACCAGGAGTCTAGTACCAGGAGTCTAGTACCAGGAGTCTAGCACCAGGAGTCTAGTACCAGGAGTCTAGTACCAGGAGTCTAGTACCAGGAGTCTAGTACCAGGAGTCTAGCACCAGGAGTCTAGTACCAGGAGTCTAGCACCAGGAGTCTAGCACCAGGAGTCTAGCACCAGGAGTCTAGAACCAGGAGTCTAGTACCAGGAGTCTAGCACCAGGAGTCTAGCACCAGGAGTCTAGTACCAGGAGTCTAGTACCAGGAGTCTAGAACCAGGAGTCTAGTACCAGGAGTCTAGCACCAGGAGTCTAGTACCAGGAGTCTAGAACCAGGAGTCTAGCACCAGGAGTCTAGCACCAGGAGTCTAGCACCAGGAGTCTAGCACCAGGAGTCTAGTACCAGGAGTCTAGCACCAGGAGTCTAGCACCAGGAGTCTAGCACCAGGAGTCTAGCACCAGGAGTCTAGTACCAGGAGTCTAGTACCAGGAGTCTAGCACCAGGAGTCTAGTACCAGGAGTCTAGTACCAGGAGTCTAGTACTAGGAGTCTAGTACCAGGAGTCTAGTACCAGGAGTCTAGCACCAGGAGTCTAGAACCAGGAGTCTAGCACCAGGAGTCTAGTACCAGGAGTCTAGTACCAGGAGTCTAGTACCAGGAGTCTAGTACCAGGAGTCTAGTACCAGGAGTCTAGCACCAGGAGTCTAGTACTAGGAGCAGTGGGCAGCTATTGTGCAGCGCCCAGGGAGCAATGGGAGTGCTGGGGGGAAGGGGGTTGTCCGGTGCCTTGCTCAAGGGCACCACGGCAGGGCCCAGGAGGTGGACTGGGACCTCTCCAAGTAGCAGTCCACACTTCATATTTAGGTCTGTTCGGGGAATTGAACCGGCGACCCTACGGCTCACAGTCCAAGCCCCTACAGACTGAGCCACTGCCGGACTTCTTCTTACCATTTATATAACTTTTATTATTACATTTATGTAATAGAAAAACAGACCTATGTGTTACACCACTCAGACTGCAAGGGCATGGTATAGAACAACTTTATTTTAGACAATTAACCTTACACCTTATGAGTTAAATATAATGTCAGCTACTGGCCGCCCATGATCACCATGCACCACATTGACCCATGTGAGCCATCCCTTATATTCCTTTCTGTAAATACACATTCATCTGTATATTTTGGACATTTCTGCTAAATTGCCAACATTTCTATAACAGCACAACTCTGCCAATTGATATGTGTTTTTTTCTGCATTTTTGTAATTCTCAGAGGAAACTGTCATTTTCTTATATTGTACTTTTTTGTATATTTATATTTCTTGTAAACTTTTTTAATTTTAATTAAATTCCTCTCACTGTGTTGAATGCACCATATACACCAACACTAATTTATGGTATGTGTAATACATTGATTTTCATGCGAGATACAAACTGGAGCTAACCGTTAGGATTTCTCCTTGATACTGTACATGTCATCACCTCCTCCTCTTCCTCCTCCTCCTCCTCTTCCTCCTATCCTGTCACAGCAGAGATGTCCATGTTTGTCTCAGGACGGCAGCGTTCACAGACTCTGGCTTCGCTGAGTCGTCGTCTGAAATCTATTATGGTTAAGGATCATCCTGGCATGTGTTCGCCCCCACACACACACACACACACACACACACACACACACACACACACACACACACACACACACACACACACACACACACACACACACACACACACACACACACACACACACACACACACACACACACACACACACACACACTTACTGTCACACCTCTCATAAGGGTGGAGAGCTAATGACTGAGATGGCTGGGCTTTAAAAAAGAGGAAGGGGAAGGTGCCAGGCGATGATTAATCTGAGCCGCTCTCCTCCAGCGATGACTGACGGCTGATTTATGATTCAACGTCGAGCTGTGAGAGCTTAGAGTCATTTCCCCCCATTTCTTATTTTAATTCCTTTCGCAGGTGATGGCAGGAGGGATGGGAGCCAATTATCTTAAGTGTCTTTCTGCTCTCTGTCAGCTGCAGACAGTCGCTGTGAGACTCCACAGTCGGCCTGCTAACAGGTGACTGCTGCCGCCTCCTCCATTACAATCAGCGCTCAGGTTACCTTCTTTTTTATGTGTGGCGCTTAAAAAACATCTACATGTGACTTCCCTCTGCTGCTGTTTGACCAGGACACTTACAGGTTGTTGTTTTTTTCCTTATGTTGTTGCCTGAATAAAATGAATCCAGTTAAATATTTTTACATCACTGTAGAAAATATAACAAGAATATATATATGCTCAAAAACATTCATTTACAATGTTGTTCGGATGGGAAACACAGCTTGCAAACACAATAACTGACGATAAAAAACAACAATGTATGATAGCTAAAAGTTAAAATGCAGAATAATTTAAATCCTATAAGATGGATAATACAAAAGGCATAGAGTGAAGTATAAAATATAATAAAATCAATAAATGTATTCATGCCAATGAGATGTAAACTATGACGTGGATCATTTACTCAATCTCCATTTACTGGGGCTCAGTCTGTGAGGGTATGTTTAGGATTCAAATTCAATGTCTTGACTTGGGACTTTATTTTGAAAATAGATGCAAAGACTTGAGACTTCCTTGCGACTTGCAAATCAATGACTTGTTCACAACTGCCTATTTCCACATTAAGCAGTGTTCCCTTACGCAAAGAAAATATATTTCCCCATATATTAACTGTCAATATATTGCATTATTTTGTTTTCTGATTTACTGGTTAATTGAAAAGATTTAATAAAGGAAATCTTACTGTTGGCTACACCAAGTGATACTGATTAATAATCAACATGAAAAACATATTTATTCATATCTACAAAATATATTGAAAATATATTGAAGATATATAGAATAATATATTGTGTTAATATATTACAATATATATATATTGAATAATATATTGTGATAATATATTGTAATATATGGGATAATACATCAGTAATTGCCGCTTTCCATATATTGAGTAATATATGTAAATATATATAATATATTGGTTGTGTATATATGTGAACATACATTTACTATATATTAACATTTATATGGGGACATGTACTATATATATTCACAAATATATGGGGACATGTATGTACTATATATTCAGTTTTATATGGGGACATGTATGTAGAATATATTCACAATTATATGGGGACATGTACTATATATATGCACAAATATATGGGGATATGTATGTACTATATATTCAGATTTATATGGGGACATGTATGTAGAATATATTCACAATTATATGGGGACATGTACTATATATATTCACAAATATATGGGGACATGTATGCGCTATATATTCAGATTTATATGGGGACATGTATGCAGAATATATTCACAATTATATGGGGACATGTACTATATATATTCACAATTATATGGGGACATGTATGCGCTATATATTCAGATTTATATGGGGACATGTATGCAGAATATATTCACAATTATATGGGGACATGTACTATATATATTCACAATTATATGGGGACATGTATGCGCTATATATTCACAATTATATGGGGACATGTATGCACTATATATATTCAGATTTATAAAAGACCATGTACGTACCATATATTCTGAACATGAGTGCAATATATGTTCACAATGAGGAGAAATGCATGTTCTGATAAAAAAAATCTTTCATTTCATTTCAAACCTTTATTTATGCAGGTGAATCCCATTGAGATCATTGATCTCTTTTTCAAGGGTGACCTGCTGCAAGTAGGTTCCACATGAATACATATAAACATAACAGAAAAACAAAAAAGGACATCATACAGCATATTTACAGTGACTACAGTTTACATAGCTAGTAACATTTACAGGTTCCAACAGTTTCCGATTGGATAGCATCTATCCTTGCTTTAAAAACATTTAGTGGAACCAAATTGCTCAGACTGTTCCAAGTTAGCGGAGCTGCGCATCTAAATGCTATCTTCCCTAAGACAGTCCTAGCAGTTGGCACATTTAATAAAACCACAGCATTCGATCTCAGGCAGTAGCCACTTACAATTCGCCGTGAGATCAGGGAGCAGATGTAGGATGGAAGTTTCCCTAACATGGCTTTGTATATAAAAATGTACCAGTGACTGAGCCTCCGTACAGTTAGTGAAGGCAAACCTGCCCTTGCATACAGGGTACAGTGATGGGTTAATACTTTACAGTTTGTCACAAATCTCAGTGCACTGTGATAGGCGGCATCTAACTTGACCAGGCAATTGGCAGGTGCATTCATATAGATCAGATCACCATAGTCCAGCACAGGTCAAAAGGTCACAGAGACTAGCCTTTTTCTGGCCTCAAGTGAGAAACAGGACTTGTTCCTGTAGAAGAAACCTAGTCTAACCCTCAGTTTTTTAAGCATGGTTATTGACATGAAGTTTAAAAGTGAGACAATCATCAAGCCAGATACCAAGGTATTTGTAACAGGCAACCACTTCAAGTTTTATTCCTTGTGTAATTAAAATATCTAAAACAGGCTCTGGTGTCTTTTTTAGTTTTTGAAAAGAGCATTACCTTGGTTTTATCAACATTTAAAAGAAGCTTAAGCGCTGAGAGCTGAGTCTGAATAATGAGAAGCTTAATTTGTTTTTTTCTATCAATGTGTAACAGTTATCAAAATACTCATTAAAAGAAGGACAAGGAAAGAATAAAAGAAAAGGCCTAAACAACACATTATGTAATGACTCAAGAACATTTTTATGTAATTATATAATAAAACCCACATTTTGTAATAATCTGCTGCATTCTGTAACAGCCTGAACGCAATATAAAATAAATGTCCCTGCATTTTGTAATAAATTATTACATTTTGCAATGGTTATTACAAAATGCGTGAGTTGCCCTTTTAAAAAACTGTAATATTCATTATGTAACCATAACCAAACTGTAAATATATCCCAAAATTGATGTTGATATACATGTTGGCTAATGAATATGGTAACACTTGATCTAGTTTTGGCCAATGAAAGATATTCTACTGAAGTATTTTTAAATTATGAGTAAGGATGATTCATGGTTGAATAAATAAATAAACAGTTGTAATGTTATTGTTTGCAACTCATTTTGTAATAACCACAGCAATATGTAATAATATATTTCAAAATGTGGCGACATGTATTACATATTTGCATTGAACTTGTTTACTACATAATGGGCAAATTATTACAAAAGGAGGTGTTATTACATAATGAAGGGAAAATGTATTACATTTTGTATAGGTATAGTTAATAAATGATGCATTGTTATTTCATACAGGGCCAAAAAGAGCAGTCTGTTATCCTATTTAACAATCTTGTTTTTTGTTTCACCTGGTGACAACTTTAAACATGCGCTGATCACTCATTAAAACAAGGTCCGGAACAGGGCCAAACAGTCTTGTACCCTATTTGATCGTCCATCTTGTTTTTTTCGTGCCTTTACTCACACATTCTTGTGTTAATGGATGTTCTTATATCTGATGTCTTGGTCCCTGGATGGTGGTTTACTACAGCATCTGTGGAACAGAACAATTACAAATAATTAGAAGTTCACAAAAGACAGCAGGAATTATAACAATATCCATAATATCTATATTAAAGCATGGGCTGGCTTGGTGAATAATGTGGGAATACAAATAGTGGAAGAATAGGCTTTGTACATTTTCGTCTGAGTGTGGCGCTACTGGTTGGTACATTTTATGGAATTTGGACCAAGCATCTGCATCTGTAAGAGTTCTGTTTAAAACTTTTTTAAATGTAATTGCATTCATCTTTAAAGGTGGGGTAGGTAAGTTTGAGAAACCGGCTCGAGATACACTTTTTGTTATATTCCATGGAATGCTCTTAACATCCCGATAGCAATGAATATCTGAAGTGCTTTGACAAAAAATCCATAAAAACATGTCATCTGTGGAAGCTGTAGTACTGTAAAAAGCACAACCAATCATCTGAGCCGGCCCGGCTAAAATAACTGGATGGCCTACCTGCCTGTCAGCCTTCCATCTGTGCACAAACTTATCTCATGCCCTCATTGGTCATGTGCGCGTTCGTGTGTGTTGGAGGAGGGGCTCTGTAAGGAAGTGGCACATTTTTTCCGGCTGTGTATTTTCAAATTCTAGCGATCTCGAGCTGGTTTCTCCAAAATTACCTACCCCACCTTTAAAAGACTACTTTTATTGAATGAGAGTTTTACCTAGCACAATGAGCCTGGGGTGGTGGGAAGGGAGAACTGGGCCTCGGCAGCAGTGGTAGTCGCCTATGAGTATTAGAATTTAGATGAACAAAGGCATAGAAAAACCCTGAAATATGTACTGACACAAAGCTACAACCCTTGATTTTGTAAGTAGTAGTAGTAAATACATACGTATATACAATATACAACAATACGCATAATGCAATTAGCAGTACCAGTAATAAAATAACTGAATAAATAGTAGTAGAACCTTTATTTAGCCAGGAAAATCAATTAAGAAAAAATTCTTATTACAATGATGACCTGACAGGAGGCAAAAGGCGTCCTGAGGGGATGGGGTTTGGAGGAAAAAAATAAAAAGACAGACTCCGGGCACTACAGAACCCAGGAGACAACACAATGACACAGAGCAGAGATGACAGGCATAGCAGTTAAACATATAAAATCTCTAAAACAATATTGCTGTGGTTCAATCTGTCATTAAAATAATATAGAACATTCATCCATTCAATCCTTCATGGCAAGGATAACTAAGCTGAATAGTGAATAAAGTGATATGTGAAAAGTAAAATGACAGTGAAATTAAATGACAGTGCGTTCCTTACCACTGCGATCTGGCTCCTCTGTCCTCGTATCTTTTGGGTCTGATTCCTCACTACTGATGTCTGCCTCTGCATGGGCCCTCTCTCCTTATTTATTCTGTCTCAGTCACCACTGCTATCTGGCTCCTCTGTCCTCTTGACTTGTGGTTCTGCAGGCTTAGTTCGACCTATGAATTTCAACAATGCTCCTGTAAAATATATAGATATATAGTATTATGGGTCAACATTAAAATAACATACACTGGAGAGCAAAATGTGAAATGCCATTGACTGTAGGCTACATATTATCCACACAATTGTCAGCAGGGGCAATAACAACTAAAATGTGAACTAACTTGAATGCATTAGTCCACAACACATAGCCTAACGTAGAGTAGAGAATGAATGAATGGTTTCTGCAAAATACACAGAAATAGAAATAAGGTTCAAATTACAATAACTAACCAGACGATGGTTATTAATAATAAGCAACAGCAATACTAATTGTTGCTAAAACACGTTGCAAACACACGGCTAATAAAAGCTAAGTTAGCATCTCATCCACACACTATCATAGCTTAACTTAGCTAACTAGCTAGCATTAGCTCAATTCCTGAACAACATAGAAACTAAAAACGGGACATCAAGACTCATTAACACACTGACTGAGCAGGACACTATGCATACAATCTTATAACATTACCAACACTAAAGATCTGCATATATGCTCACATTCTTCACGAACGCATTCTCTCTGTGACGATGGTAATTATGCATGTGACGATGCGCAATAATGTCCTGAACGCACATGTGTAACCAGCTCGAAGACCCGTAGCTGAACTACTTTAGCTGTCCCTAAATGTGCCTGACTAAAACACGAACGATATAATGCAGATCAAGGAGAACAAGGGGAATTTACAAGACATAGACCAACTGTGGTTACATTACTTAACTAGCTCATCATCGTCACCAGTCAGAAAATGTCCGTTAGCCGTGGGGCTAGTTTTCGCTATGTTAAACTCCATTGACTTATGCTAAAATGTTAGCGATCTAAAGGTCCGCTATTTTTGGCTGTTTTGGGTCGACTTCAGTTGACTGTAACATCGAAAATCTTCGAAATTGAATGTTCACAAAGCTGCGGACCGGTTATACACTCATACACGAGGGAACTAACATAGCTAATTTAACTAACGTTAGCTAAAGTAGCTGGTGTAGTGCCGAGAGACGGTGTAGGTACCATATGTGTTCGGCCTACCAGATGTGTTCGGGGTCCGTTACGCTTACCAATGACGTCACGCATTGGCTGTACGGTAACCCAAGAGGACATTTTACACGGTCAAATTCCGAATGTATTGAAACTCCAGACTCAACGTAAGAGCTTGAGCCTCTTCGGGGGGTGCTAACATTTAAACATACACTTCATTCTTTACTTTGTCCGTTATTATATGTAGAAGATATTACTTTTTTCTCCGTCATTTTATTTATGAATATGGAATTATGGAATTCTAACACTGGAATTTGTTATTATTTACTATAACTTTATTATATTATTCGGGTACAGCCCTACTGTACCAAAATATCCGAATATTCGTTCGTTGGAGTACTATTCGGGTTTCAATTTCGTTATTCAGATATTCGTTTTTGTTTTTTTTCCCCGTTTTTTTTTCAAATTGAATTTATTGAAATCTCCAATATCAACGTAAGAGCTTGTGCCTCTTCGGGGGGTGCTAACACTTAACCATAAACGTTATCGTTTACTTTCTCCGTCTTTATATGTAGATATTACTTTTCTCCGTTAATCTCTGTCACGTTGTTTCCAAAGCAACAACAACTTCCTGTCAACTGCGCTAACTCTCCTTCAAAATAAAAGCATGTCCATAAATAGGACATGCCAAATTACACTTAACACATAGCCTATACAACTGCAACGAATGTAACAAACACAATGCGATATCCTTTTCAATTTCAAAGAACACAAATTGGGTTACATTAACAAATAACTATAAAACAATAATACTGTAGAATAACAAAATGAATGCCGTGAATACACTGAAATACACGTGTTGAAGCGGTTCGCTGCTGATTACTACGATTCCGTACAGCCAATCACAATGGGTGACGTCATTGGTAAGCGACGGACCCCGAACACATATGGTAGGGCGAACACATATGGTACTGACAACGGGACATACGGATTAAGCAACTAGACTACTTATAGTGTACATGCAGAATTATTTCAATTTAAAATAGTTTTAAATGCTCACACACATACCTGACTCTGGTGCTGTATTTTCCTCTCGTTTCTTTTTAATTTTCCGTTTCGAAGCACCTGATGAATGCTTTCTCTTTGACACTCAGCGAGAGAATCAACAGACAGAGGCAGCAACGCAGATTTGAATCTGCCAATCAGATCAATCTATTGCTGGAGAGGGGGGGGGGCTCCCCGAAATCAGCCGGAAGTGGCGCATTCGAATACTGTTTGGGCTGTCTGCCGTGGATGGGCTGCGTTCCACTCCAAATAGCCGGTCGGCCGTAATATATGCATAGATATATATGCGTGCATATATTCATATATATATGCGTGCATATATATATATTTATATATATATATATATGAATATATATATGCGTGCATATATATATGCGTGCATATATGTGTGTGTCTATATATATTTATAAACTATATTATTTTCCATCATTCAATGGACAATTTGTACTTTTTTTATATGTAGGCTACCATCAAACATATGTTCATATATAAAGTGGGTAACTATACAAAACGAAGTGAGATAACTGTTTATGAATATCTGTTCAATTTTATGTAAACTCATGAAAGATAAATGAGTGTTTCAATAAAACTATTACATATAAATGTATAGTGCAGTTTTTGTTTTCATTGCAATATATTTTTTTTATATGTATCAATATATAGCCATACATGGTCCATGCATATATTGCAATATATTTAAAAATATAAGGACTACTTTCCCATATATGGAAATGTATGATCCAATATATTGTATTATATTTACCAATATATTACAATATATTTTTGTTTCATAAGGGTTCAGAGCAACATGATGGTCCTTTT
>NW_022987879.1:495000-527500 GCF_902827165.1 Trematomus bernacchii
GACAACTGTCCTTTCTTTGCTACTGAATGAAGCCACATCAGGGTCAAATAACAGAAAACAAATCAACAACAACGATGTGGAAAATGTTGATTGACACATCTGTCAGCCAATGAAACGCAGCGGTGAGAGTCGAGGCGCTCTCTGACCTCAGACGATTGTTCGGCTCAGTATCAGTTTTCATCCTGAACTCAGGGGTGGCAGCCATGTTTGTTCCTTCTATTGTCTGCCGTGACCTTTGACACCTGACCTCATTACTGCTGCTGTTTGTGATGTTGACCTCCAAGGATCACAGTCGAAGTCACTGCCTCAGGAGGAACAAAGCCACCAAAATACTTTTTCTTTAACCAATTGCATCACCTAACCAACACACAAACACAAACACACACACACACACACACACACACACACACACACACACACACACACACACACACACACACACACACACACACACACACACACAGGGCCTGCAGTGTTTAATTACAACCTCTGCCAGTGCTATTTGTTCCATTAAATACTGTATTAGCATTAATTACCATTAAATACGATTGCAATTTAAATAAGATGTGAACTGTACACAGAGAGGTCGCATTTATAAGTAAATGTTTTGTAAGGCTTCTGTTACAACTCACAAATGTGTTTTCAGTCTTATTCCCAGAAGACCCGCCTTATTACACTGATTATTTTTCACTAAATAATAAAGTGGTGGATGCAGGTCCTAAAGCAAGATTAAGGAGCAACTTAGCACTAAAATAAGTTAATGTGAAAATGAATGCACAACATAAGCTTAAAGGTAATTAGGGTCATCAAACCACAATAACTATTGGGGAATATGTAATAAAATAAATGAAGAAGACAGACAGGAAGTAAACACTAAAGGGAACAGCAGAAGATGACAGACAGGAAGTAAACACTAAAGGGAACAGCAGAAGAAGACAGACAGGAAGTAAACACTAAAGGGAACAGTAGAAGACAGACAGGAAGTAAACACTAAAGGGAACAGTAGAAGAAGACAGACAGGAAGTAAACACTAATGGGAACAGCAGAAGAAGACAGACAGGAAGTAAACACTAATGGGAACAGTAGAAGAAGAAGACAGACAGGAAGTAAACACTAATAGGAACAGCAGAAGAAGAAGACAGACAGTAAGTAAACACTAATGGGAACAGTAGAAGAAGAAGACAGACAGGAAGTAAACACTAATGGGAACAGTAGAAGAAGAAGACAGACAGGAAGTAAACACTAATGGGAACACAGTATGATCTCTGGCAGTGTTTAAAGACTTGTTGATGGAAAATAAACTGTGATCAGACTTGGACAGTTACAGAAAACCTCGAAAAGTGCTGCCGTCATTTTAAGTTACGTTGCTGTCGCTGCAGTTTCAGCCGTTGGTACGCAGTAGATCAGACTATTTTCTCTTAACCTGTTCCACTCTGAGCCTGTTTTTCAGGTCTCAGGCTCGAAAATGACATTCCCAGAACAAATGACCATATCTTCCCTTCTAAAAGGGTTAAATTAATAATTTTTTCTCAAAGTAATGATAAACCTGTGAGTTGGATGTAGAAGTGTCAGAATCAATATAAATGTTTTTTATTTTAAAGAAAATTCAGATTTTACATAGTAAAAAACTGTAAATTATAGTGTCCGTCCAAAAATTATTTTTTACAGATAGTGAAAACTACCCTTGGATGATGGGTTAGTAGACTAAAAGCTTTAGGAATCCAAAGTACAACATATAATAAGTACCCTGTATCAAGATTGATGCAAAACAAGTGACATTTGACCTTTTGAGAGAGATTTAGCCAAAAACTGGGCCATCTGGGGTCATTTGGGTGGATTTGACCTATCTCTGGCCCCCCTTGCTCGATCTGGTTGGTTGACATACCCTTGTGACCGTTAGAGCCAATAGAATCGAAGGAGGAGACTCACATAGACACACATTATAAAGAAAAAATGTTGCCGCTTCGCGTGTGGAAAGCGAAACTAAACTGGAGGAATGTCTCCTTCTGGAGTTTGGAAACTAAAACGCAGTTGTATTGCTTATGGATTATCAGAAATAATTTCAAAGAAGGCACAGACACATAGGATGAACCTATGGATTAACTGCAGCATCGTTTTTTTATCGTTTTAATGCCATTGAAGACCACTTTTGACCAAGGTGAGCCATATTTACATGTTTAGCTTCTTGGCTCCACATGTGATGATGTACGCTTTCGTTGATAGCGTCGCGAATGTTTATCACTGAGTGTTGAGGAGGGCACCGTTAGATTCAGTGTCTCCAGGACACCAAAAAATAGTGTTTGGTTGTGCATCTAGGATAAGTAATAAGGGAGTTCTGAGTGAGTTTATGTGTCTTAGTCGGTCCCGTTTTTTCGATCGAGGCTAATTCAGAGGCTGAGTGCTAGCATTGTGGGTTTTTTTTTGAAAAAAAAAATTAAAAAGATCAGTTAGCTGAGTTTCTTCCCGTTACATGGATATAACACATTCATAGTTTTATTCAATATTAAGATTCCTTAGACGTTGTTTCCTGCAAATGACGCGTTTATCCGCCCGGTACCGGGGGGAAGGCGTGAAACAGGTTAATGAAAGCAATACATAGAAGAAAAAACACCCTGTAGCACATTATCTCTTACTTGAGACAGTCATATAACTAATATCTTATAATCCAGGTTGAGAAAAACACACAACATTTGAACTGTTCGTCCCTTTGACAATACTTCACCTTCTCATCAAGTTTAATGAAAATTGGGCCGGAAGAGTTTCTGCAATCCTGCTGACAAAAAGACAAAATGTTCCAATTAGAAGTTGGCAAAACAAGTGTGAATGAAATAACCTTTTGTTCTTTGTTTGCAGGATCAAAGCAGTCACTGCAACAGGGCTCTATACAAACCTCCAGGACTACAAAAGTGTTTGCAGACACAAAACAGGGACTTTGTGACGACCTTTGTGTTGCAGAGAGCTGAAGGCCGCTACAACCCCACAGCTCGGAAATACTCAGGAGGTTTTTTAACCTTCCCTGTGAATTGAGGTCCCTGTGTCCTCTTTCCTCCCAAAACTTTGACTGCCAGTTCCACCAAACTTTGAGGAACAGATGTGAACAATGTTAGCTTGTTAGCTCAAAGTGCTGAGAGGGAAGATCACCATGACTCGTGAGGAGCAGGAAGAAGGACTGGGTCTTTAATTTGAAAGCCTGGATGCTGAGAGTTCTGAGTAATACCAGTCGAAAACATGACATTAAAATAGACGATAGCATTTCAATTACATCATTTGTTCGTTTTCCAGCAGATGCTCTTATCATCCGTACGCTCCTAAAGACGCCTAAAGTAGACCTTGTTCAGATAACTACGTGAGTCAAGAGAACATTTTGTTCATTTTTCAACAATTTGTAATTTTATTTTATTTAAGACAGTATGTCTACAACTTTTTTCATTGGTTTATTGACTTCGATACCCTTTTGCCTGAGTTGTAAAATACATTTAACACGAAAATAAAGGTGTCAGTGTTGAGTTGTTAAAATTGATTTGGGTCCTCTGTCGTCCAATTATTTGTCTACAGTTCTCAACACTTTGACCGCTCACTCGCCAAACTTTGAGGAAGAAAGGTGAAAAGTGTACGCTAACCCTCACACTAACCCACTTTTTTTGTCTGTGATTCCAAAAGCGTTGACCACCAGTCAGAGCAAACTTTGAGAACGAAGGGGTGAAAAACGTTTGCCTATAACCTCAGAGTGCTGAGAGGAAGATCAACATGACTGGTGAGGAGCAGGAAGCGGCTGTTGATTGCACAGGAAGAGGGACGGGGTCTTTAATTTGGAGGCCTCAGTGCTGTTCAAGCTTTCAGTCTCATGGGGAGTTAATCAGCACTCAGGCTAAAGATAGGAAGAGAGACATGGAGAGGATGAGGAGAGGACAAAGCAGAGGGAGGGCTCTGCTGGTTATTGTAATGCTTGTAATGGTGACATAAGAATCAATATGACCTGTTTCTGCTTTTCACTTGGAGGTGACTTGTATTCTATTGTCATGCTTTGTGCTTTTGTGCTTTTGTCTTCGTCCTTTTATTTGACTCAACCTAATTCCGAGTTGACCCTGTACAATAAAGCAGTTCAAGATTCAAAGATACAAATGTTTTATTGTCATGTGCACAAAGCTACAGTGTTGAAATGCGAATTAAATTATTCTGACCTGAGCTCCCCCAACAATGCAACATATATAATAAAATACAAAAATACAAAATACAGAATAAAAAGTAGTGCAAAAAGTCTATATACATGTAAATAGAATATGGAATATGTACAAGAATATAATATGAAATTAACCTGTTAAGCACCAAGCCTGTTTTTCATGTTTCAGGCTCGAAAATGACATGCCCAAAACAAATGACTACAACTTAACTTCTAAAAGGGTTATATGAATAATTTATTTTATCAAAGCAAGGTTACATCTGTGAGTTGGATGTAGAAGTGTCAGAATCAATATAAATGTTTTTTATTTTAAAGAAAATTCAGATTTTACATAGTAAAAAACTGTAAATTATAGTGTCCGTCCAAAAATTATTTTTTACAGATAGTGAAAACTACCCTTGGATGATGGGTTAGTAGACTAAAAGCTTTAGGAATCCAAAGTACAACATATAATAAGTACCCTGTATCAAGATTGATGCAAAACAAGTGACATTTGACCTTTTTAGAGAGGTTTAGCCAAAACCACCCCACCTCTGAGGTGATTTGGGTGAAAATGTTTTTTTTTCCATATCTCTGGCCCCCCTTGCTCGATTTTGATGGTTGACACCTCTTTCTGACCGTTAGAGCCAATAGAATCGAAGGAGGAGGCTCACACACACACACGTTGTGAAGAGAAGAGGTGGGGGCTTCGCGCATGTAATTTTGCAGCAGAGTGAAGCGATCTCTAGCTCTGACATTTGGAAACGAAAAAGCAGTTTTATTGCTTATGGATTATCAGAAATCATTTCAAAGAGGGCACAGACACATTGGATGAACCTATGGATTAACTGCAGCATCGTTTTTTTATGGTTTTAATGCCATTGAAGACCAGTTTTGACCAAGGTAAGCCATGTTAGCGTTTCTAGCTACCTAGCTCCACATGTTATGATGTACGCTTTCGTTTATAGCGTCGCTAATGTTTATCACTGGGTGTTGAGGTGGGCACCCCCAGATTCAGTGTCTCCAGGACACCAGAAACGAGTGGTTGGCTGTGCATCTAGGATAAGTAATAAGGGAGTTATTGTGAGTTTAAGTGCCGTTTTTACATTTTTTCGCTTGTGGCTAATTCAGAGGCTGAGAGCTAGCATTGTGGGGTTTTTTTGGAAAAAAAAATTAAAAAGATCAGTTAGCTGAGTTTCTTCCCGTTACATGGATATAAAACATTCATAGTTTATTAAATATTAAGATTCCTTAGACGTTGTTTCCTGTAAATGACGCGTTTATCCGCCCGGTACCGGGGGGGGCCGTGCGTAACAGGTTAAATAATGTAAATTAAGACAAAATGAAACACGGTGCACCATCAATTCTGTGAAGGTATGACAATGTGTGGCCGACACATGCAAATAAAAGGTGGAGAGAAAAAACAGAGACAGGGAAATAACACAAAATAAGTAGTGCGTTCTTTACTTTTGTAGTGCATGTTAATGGTCTGCAAAGGCTAAAATCCCTGTGTTCCTTCCAGAGGGAGTTTCTTTCTGACACACTACCCCGTCTGATACGCCTCCATTTGATTATTTCCGGAACATAGTGACATCACTATGTGACTCTCACCCTTCTATTGGCCAGCGAACCAATCAGAGCAGACTGGGCTCTGGTTTCAGACAGAGGGTGAAAAGAGGTGCTGCAGCACAGACAGTATGAGAAAAGTAAAGAGCTTGTTGAACATTAAAGCATGGAGACATGTCAAAAAGCTGAAAATAATGTCCCAGTAGAGAAACTAAATAATGATACAAACCTGAAAATTAGCATAATATGTCCTCTTTAAGTCCATTATCTACTTCCAACCCTAACCCTTCCACTACTGGAAAAAAACAACATGTTATATTTGTTATTATGAAGCACATTGCAAATCCACATCTTTAATTATAATACTTGAGTTCTTTCATACTAACGCTGCCACACTGAGTTTATTTTAGGATCAGAAATAATGTTTTTACACACTACATAATGCCAGTTGTATTGTGTGTTAAGCTCCCTGCAGATGTGTAAAGTGCAGCAGTAATGTAATGTGAAACACCCGTCAGTTGCAATGAGCTTCACACTGACTGATAAAGAGGGGAAGTAAAAGCAGCTGATGCTTTTCTGAATGCGCCGTCGATCACATAATGGAGCCTTGACACTGATCAGCTGTTATCAAAGCAGGAAATAGTTGAACCGTTGGATCATGTTTTTAAGCCCTACTTCTTTTTTGTGCTGTTATTGGATTGTTCCCTCACCTGCACACACCTTCACTGCCGGTGATTTATTACCTTGTGCCAATGTAAAGTAATGTAATCTTTCTTTATCTGTCTGTTTGGCGCCTAATTTTCAGACGTTCAGCTGGTGCCATCTCTGCTTTTAGTCCACCTGATTCATCAAAAGTCACAGTGATTTACACTTTAGCACTTTCAATTAAATAAGTATGTCACAAAGTGTTTTATAGAGCAATAAAGGACAAAACCCAAACCATTAAAGAGAAGAAACGAGGCCCACTTATAAAATGTGAGGCTAAGTGTGTGTCTGTGTGTGTCTGCGTGTGTGTGTCTGTGTGTGTGTCTGTGTGTGTCTGTGTGTGTGTCTGTGTGTGTGTGTGTGTGTGTGACACTCCCTGCCTTTATTCCGTCTAATGCCTGTCACTTCTCACACACACAGTACTCCGTCTCCCAGAATCCCTCTGTGCTTTCTGAATGAGCTGATAATCATCTGTTTAATGGTAGACTGAGTCCGCGGACATATTCCAGGAGCTGAGAAGTGAGGCGATTTTCTCTGAAAAAAAGTCAGAAACTGTGGTGAAGCAAAAACAGGGAGAGAAACCGTCTGTAGGCAATAGCATTTTCCCTGTTCAGTAGATTAGGTAAGGGATATATGCAGCTAGCCGGTCAGAAGAGGTTCTTTTCTCAGTAAATGACCAGCTTGCAAGACATTATTCCGCTTATTACACGACTACATATAAAATAAAGCAACGACAAGACTCACAATATTGATTTTAAAAATGTCTTGTTAATCCAAATAGATCATATTGCCTCCATTCGAGTGACAAAAACTAGAAATGTACCTTATGAAGCACTGATCGAGGTTTTCTGTAACTGTCCAAGTCTGTTCACATTTATTTTTTCATTAACAAGTCTTTAAACACTGCCAGAGCCCATACTGTGTTCCTGTTAGTGTTTACTTCCTGTCTGTCTTCTTCTGCTGTTCCCTTTAGTGTTTACTTCCTGTCTGTCTTCTTCTGCTGTTCCCTTTAGTGTCTACTTCCTGTCTGTCTTCTTCTGCTGTTCCCTTTAGTGTTTACTTCCTGTCTGTCTTCTTCTGCTGTTCCCTTTAGTGTTTACTTCCTGTCTGTCTTCTTCTGCTGTTCCCTTTAGTGTCTACTTCCTGTCTGTCTTCTTCTGCTGTTCCCTTTAGTGTCTACTTCCTGTCTGTCTTCTTCTGCTGTTCCCTTTAGTGTCTACTTCCTGTCTGTCTTCTTCTGCTGTTCCCTTTAGTGTCTACTTCCTGTCTGTCTTCTTCTGCTGTTCCCTTTAGTGTCTACCTCCTTTCTGTCTTCTTCTTTAGATTTCTCTGACGTCCAGCGCTCTGTCTTGTAACCTCTTTACTTCTGTTGTTCTCCTTTTTCTTTTCTTTACTCATGACAGTTTCTATCCCTTGCCTTGAATGTCCAAATTGACCAATCAGAATCAAGTATTCAACGGAGCTGCGCAATCAAAGAAAACTGTTGACAGCTGAAGTCATAATTATCTTTATTATTGTCACAAGTTAAATATATAAAGACATGACTACAATGCATTGATTTAGCTTTCTTCCAAAGGTAATTACAATAAGTGCTTTCAACTAAAAGTGCAACAAACACACACGGTTCAACAAACCTGAAAACCTTCCCTCGTCTCCCAGTATTTGATGTTTTCTTTCCCAGTGCAGCCAGCAGGTAGTAACACACCACAGTAGATATGGCACTACATCACAGCAAGCCACGGTCAACACATTTAAACCTTTTAACCCCCGGAGGTCGGTGCAACAATGCTCCTCCATCATAACCACATTTAGCGCGTCCTTCCCTATAACCCAAACATGACAATGGACACACACACACACACACACACACACACACACACACACACACACACACACACACACACACACACACACACACACACACACACACACACACACACACACACACACACACACACACACACACACACACACACACACACACACACTCCTGTATGTGCAGGTTGTAGTGTTTCCTCTGACAATGCAGCGTTGTGAGGAATACAGTCGCAGAATGGACGCTCCAGGCTCCTTCTAGCGGATGGACCTCGCTGCTTGTGACAAATTGCATGTGGAAGGGAATCTGCAGGGCCCATTGAACTTTAGTATTGCTTTTATTCCTCTGTCATGTTCCCGCAGAGATGAAATGGGATCGGTTTCTTTCTCTCTTTTTTCTCCTGCTTCGCTTATTCACGGCTCTGTGACCGCCGGTGTGCTGGATAAATGGCCAACGCTGCCTGACAGTCACAGACATTCTTCTCTCCCTTTCTTCCTTTTTTTATATCCCTCCTCTTCTTCAACGTCGCATCCAGGTTCCAGGTACTTGAAATGAAGCGGGGAAGAAAGGAGGTGCATTCCTCCCTGCAGCGGTGCTGTGGCTCAGCGGATAGTCTGTATTCTTTTATTCCCTAAATGTTGAAGACATGGATCTTTGGGAGACATTTCTCACTGCAGAATAGAAAAGAAATATTCAGGATCAATCATTTTCAAGAAGAAATTAGACGTGTTGTCAGCGTATACAGCAGCTCAGAAACAAATCTCTGGAGCCTTTCAAATCTGTTTCTTTAACTCACTAGTGGGGACAGTTGAGGAGAAATCCCTCCAACTGTTTTGACCAGAAGAAGAATCTAAACAACTACAAAGCTTATTAAATAAATCTTATTTGGCACTTAGTGCCTGCACTTAGTTCCCCCATGGAGCTAAGTACAGATCGCGTTCACACCGGAATAAGTCCCTGAGGGAAGATTACGCAAATGAAGCCGCTGACGTCACTTCTTCTTCTTCTGCTTTGGGTTTACTGGCAGGCCGCAAACCACTTCACGGCGTATACTGCCACCCGGAGTCCCCGGCCGGAAGTCCCCGGAGTTGGGGAAGGCTTCAGTAGAAGCTGCTGGGACTCCCAGCAGCTTCTACTGAAGCCTTCAGAGGAAATCGCCAGAACGCCGACACCTCCTCATCTCCACCGCTCCCATGTTTTATTTTGTGTTGCCATAAGTTATTATCTCTCCGTTGGTGCGCGGGGCTAATGCTAATGCTAATAATGCTAATGCCAGCAAATACAATGGCGGCTTCAAAACGCTTTTCAGAGTTTTACGGGGCGTGGTTTGCAATTCGCCCAGCCAATAGAAATTGGTACTTTTTTCTCCCCAGGATAGTAGCACCTCTCTAGCAGGCACTACAAATGGGGGTAAAAGTTCACGGAACGCAAAATTCCAGGCGCTATCAGAACTAAACGGGAAAAGTACGGGTAAAAGTACTCCGATGTGAACGCGCCTAAAGTGTCCAGCAGATGTCTGGATTAGCGTGTGTGGGAGGGGAACTCTCTTTAGAGGCCATTTACATCCACAAAAACATATTGAAGACACTACAGGAAAGAGAACACCCCAAAAAGCAGAATAGACTCCCTTTAAATAAATTGCAATGTTAACAATTGTATCATTTAAGTACCGATACAAGTTAAAGTGGGTACCAAGACGAAATACTAGGTTACCTTACTGGTTCAAATGTGAACTATAGTCAGACTAAATTATACATTTTCACCTCTTAGTTGTCTTGAAAGAGGGGAACCAGCCAGTCGAGAGAGATAATATGAAGTTTATTTACTGTATGATGCAAGGATCGATCAAGGCTTATAAAATGTGACTCTTAGGACAGACTGATGGAGCTGAACTGAAAACAGCAAGTAGATGTTGGTGATGGGTGGAGAGGATTACTGTCACGCTAAGAGGAGCTTAGTGCCACAGAATCAGTAACAACCTCTTCGAAGCTACTGTATAATTGGTCCTGTTCAATGTGCCTTATAGCAAAGTCAGAGAAGTGAACACATGTGAAGAGAAAACCATTAGAGCATAAGGCTTAACATGTATAATTAAATGATTATGCTGGTTTTATATTGCAATACAATTGAGAAACAGCCAGTGCCCATTGATGAAATGAAATTCAAACTTTGATTATTTCTATTTGTGGAGGAGTGGAGCGAGGATTTTTATAAATCCTGAGGTCAAGACTCCAGCACTCTAAGAAGTATTTGAAAGGTCGAAAGAAAATTACTTTCCGACCTTATATTTTCCCATTCGACTCATTCTGAACATTTGTATTTCCCCTCATGACAATTTTCTTCTTCTGCCAGAAATATAGGTCTGCTGGAGTCTGCTTTTGAATGCCAGTACAATTTATTGAAAAAGAAAATGTTTTAAATGTCATGTTGGGTTTCAGCAGCATGTGAACTTCATGACTCTCTGTCAAGATATACAACCTGCGAGTCAGTGTCTTTGAGGACGCTTAGTGCAATATTTGAGTATTAAAAAAAACAACTTAACTCCCCAGGATTCTCTGGAGGTTTCCCGCTGTGGTTGCTGACGTTCCCTTCCCCTCTTCAGTCCAAAGGCCACAACCCATCAGCGTCCTCATCAATACCTGATAACCTTTGTCTGAGAGGCGCACCACGCCCCGCCTGTGCTCATAAACAACACGGCTGATCAATAGCACCCAGTTCGATAAAAGTAAAAGTGCAACAACACATTACACTCTCCCGCTGTTTCTTAACTTTGCAATTAGCTGAGGCCTAGTGGCCACGCCCCCCCACTGTGACCTGCCAATCACAGCCTCCCTCTCCCCTACAGAAGACTCAGTGCTCATTAACGAGCAGTGGGCGGCGCCCCTCGTTAGTGTCCTTATTAACGAGCAGCAGGGCTTCTAATTAAACTGCTCAGTGGCTGCTCTTTATTTCAGCACCTGAACTGGGTGATTTGTTGGTTGCACGTCCCGACAAACACCCCCTACTCCATCCACCCAAACGCTCTGATGGCCAACAGGTTTCCTGACCTGCTGCTTCTGTGTTTAACTGCTAGTGTTGAAGCTACCAAGCAACAAGTCTTACCTCCATCAGAAGTTATCTCTTATAGTCACTCTTGTTTGACTCAAAGAACAAGATGAACAGTCCTGCTAGAGTATATAGGAAGCTGCAGATACATTTGCATTTAATATGAACATGTGTTAGACCCTGATCACAAGTCGCCAGCAGAACCATTGTTTTCAACGTCAACATTTTAGTGGCTATTTTTCCGTTTCTGTTTTTCTGACAGATGAACATCAAGTCTCCTTTATCAATACTATCGACAACATTCTGATTGATGTCATTGTAGTGAGGTGACAGCGATAATTGACCACTTTCAAAGGTCTTAAAGAGGCTTTTATGGGGTTTTCCCTCTCCTGTCCTGTGTTATAAAGTTCTTTGTGCATGTACGTTGTCTGCATGTACATTCCTTCATATTAACTGCCTCTTATTATATAACGCTATTGTTTTGGTATAATGTATTTAAGTGGGTCACAGTCTGCGGTCTCTGGGTTTAGTGCCTTGCTCAAAGGCACCTTGAACCTTGCTGCTGCTGGGTCACCTCCAGTAGCGCCGATGCTGCTGTTTTTCTCCCCATCCGTCTTGCGGCCTGGCGATGGAGGCGATGCGTTTCCCGTGTCGAACAGGTGAACACAGCCATGCATTACAAGTGCCACCGACCCGGGGGATGCCACACACACACACACACACACACACACACACACACACACACACACAACACACACACACACACACACACACACACACACACACACACACACACACACACACACACACACACGCACACGCACACACACACACACGCACACACACACACACACACACACACACACAAACACACGTTCTCCACCAGCTGGCTGCCTGAAAAAATAATTAAAACAGCAGCTCCTGACAGAAAATAATCCTCCGAACGAGGACCAGCTGAGAGCACGTTTATTCTTATATAATGTACAACATGCTGTGTGTTTGTTCTGCTGCATCAGGTTTAAAATTAAATATCATCACAGGGAAGGCAGCGCAGGATCATTAGCTGCTGCTGCTCCACTAAGAGCTGAAACCTGAGCAAAAAACTCTGAACATGCACTGAAATACTTCATTAGTATCGAGACGTTCTGCTGCTTTCTTCGAGTATTTCTATTACAGTATGTTCCCTTTCTTCTTTTCCTCCAACGCATTTCATACGGACATATTTTACTTTTTGTTCCCTTAATTAAAGAGCACATTTTCTGCTTATTTTCAACTTTTGTACATGTCTGCATGCTTTGATGTTCAAAAAGCTCTTTGAAAATATTGTCTGGATTTCATGCCTGACGGTCATAACATTTTTTATCTTAATAGAGTGTTGTAGGAATGAGTCCTAAAACCCGAAATGACGCATTTTACCACTTCAGTTTCCTTGGTCTGGAAGTCAATGGTGTTCTGAATGTGTTTTTGGTTGTTAGCCCAAAATAAGGTCTGTGGTTAACACAAGCTGAAGAGATTTAAAGTTTTGTTCTACGACATAAAATACGTCACTGAATACCCAACTGGTGAATTCACGTCCAACATTATACAAATCATAAATGTGTGTTTGCCACAGATCTTATTTTCTGCATTATCCAAAATGCAATGGAAAAATCCCATTGCATTTCTTTTAGGGAGCCCCAGCAAAAATCCTTCATCACTGCACCACTATATGACCTTTCTGGTGCATGATGCATTTAATAAGACCTTATAAAGTCAATTGTCACAGGATCTAAAAGCAAAAAAGGTGATGACCAATTGTAACTCATTTATATTGCTATGATTTGGTTTCATCTTCTCCAATAAGACAATATCTCATCTTGCTGTACATTTATCTGGGATTTTTTTGGACTGAGACACCGTCATTATGTGTATAATTGACTAGGGCAAATTAATTGAAAAACTCTTGAATAAATGAGCCTGTAATGATAATAATCCCTAAAAGCCGGCAGTGTGCGAGGAGGGGAAGTTGAGATTTCTGGGTTAAAGGATCCACCGAGCTTCAGAGGGTTTTTATTCCTCTGTTCTGCACGAGTCAGCATTGGCCTGAATTCCAACAATATCACCCTGAAGGCTGTAATACCAGCTGGTGCAGTGAGAGCGATCCCCCCTGTATGATATTGCACACAGAAAAGTCATCGGGCTCAGCCCCCGACAAGCACCTGTATTCGATTTCTCATCTCGACTCGGCGGAGAGCTCTAAGCCTTGTTCTCGCTGGCACTAATCCTCGCTAGAAAACAGCTTTCAGAGGATTAGCATCAAGGGGGGCAGAGCGGCGCTCCACGGCGGGGGAGCCATGCTTCCTCTCCTTCTTCTTCTACTTCTTTCTCCTCTGTAAGTTAACCTCAAACACACGGCTTGACTTGACTCTGTAAGTCTTTGACCTTCCGGCTGGTTTCCTTCCCGTTGACCCCCAATAGCCTCCATTAAAGCTCAGCACTCCCCATTGACATTCAGTGAAAACTCCCCCGAGGTTCTCCCTCCTTCACGCCGAGGCTGGATAAGTTAGCCGTGTAATTCCACGTTATCTGGAGGAACTAGGCGACACACACGCTGAACTGGACTTGACCTACTGTGGTAAGCTACTGTATCTGTACAAAAAGAAGCCAAAAGCTTGGGGTAAAGTGGTGGCCATGGGGGGCAGGTTAAAAGAGGGGGAAATATAAGCCTTTTTCCTTCTAACCTTGGATATCAGAGAGAATACATAGAGTCTTCCTCAGTGTGAAGAAACACAGGATAACACCACCTCTCAAGCCTTCTTATACATGCAGAAAGAGGGAAAGTGTAAGTGTGGAATGTGTCTACATGAAATAAGTGAATTCAATTCAATGTCTTATGTGAATTAGACGTCAGCTCGGCAAGATGTGTGGCAACATTTGCGTTGACTTTCCAAACATATTTGAGATTCCCCAAACAACTAAGAGATGCAACCCAGAAATTAAAGAGGCCCTATTCTGCTTTTTGGGGTTTTCTCTCTTGCTGGGGTGTGTTATATAGGTTTTGATGCATGTAAATGGTCTGCAAAGGCTACAATCCCTGAGTATATCTCCCCCTTACTGCCCTACCCCCTGCCTCCTTTGGACTCCTTTGTTTACTTCAGGAACATAATGACAACACTATGCCACACTCGCGCTTCTATTGGCTAGCGCTCCAACATATTGTACGTGATAGGCTAAGGGGCGGGACATCTCTAAGCGGTTGACCAATCACAACAGAGCCGGCCAGCTAACCAATCAGAGCAGACTGGGCTCTGGTTTTAGACAGAGGGTGAAAAGAGGTGCCGCAGCACAGGCAGTATGAGAAAAATAAAGAGCTTTTTGAACATTAAAGAATGGAGACATGAAGAGACACTACATGGAGACATGTCCCAGTAGAGACACTACATGGAGACATGTCCCAGTAGAGACACTACATGGAGACATGTCCCAGTAGAGACACTACATGGAGACATGTCCCAGTAGAGACACTACATGGAGACATGTCCCAGGAGAGACACTACATGGAGACATGTCACAGGAGAGGAACAACGTACTAAAATGCACCTGAAAATGAGCATTATGGGGTCCTTCAAGGTAAACACACACCAATTATAAATTAGAATATAGCGACACATTTTAATTTCCTTTTGGTCACACTTTGTGGCAGATCATTAGAAAGCACAACCCAAGTAAATATAATCTGGATGTTATGCCTGATGCAGTTTATGATGACGTCAGAGACAAATACCTTGTGTAAAATCTTAAATATTGACGCACAGTGGTGAGTGGTTTTTAGGTGGGGCGAATACTTTGGGAAAATGTCTGCTTTTTTTTCCTGCTGCAGGCGACGGATATCAGACAGAACACAGAGAGAAGAAACACAGGATAACGGCACCCCTCGGGGCCTGTAATACATGCTGAAAGAGTGTAATAATGTAAGACGATGGTGTGTTTTTTTAAAGCAACAATCCTTTTCTTCTGAACAAAGAGAAGATTATTCTGCATGGCGATGAGCAGAAGCTGCTGGAGGCCGCGGCTCCTGCAGTGAACACACTTTGAGAAGATGGTAAATGTAACTTTCTCCTCCAATTCTATTTTCTTTTATGTTGTTTCCTTTTTTCTGCTTCCCCCCCTAAACCTCTGCAAATATTGTGTTCTAATCATCGGCTTTGATTCCATTCCTCCCTCCACAAACAGCGAGCCGTTCAGTTTAAGAGCACAGAGACACAGATGAAAGCCGGTGCATTCGGGCAGGGATCAAAACAAAAAAATCCGTTTTCCCCTCAGCTCGAAGAATCCTGCTGGTTTTGACAGAGTTGTAAATACTCAAGATAAAAGATGGCTCTGCCTGCTTGTACTTAACATTCCCATTACACTACCAACAATGGCTGCTTTTGTGTGCTCTCATGTACGGATACGAAGGAAAATTCCTTTGCCTCTAGTACTTTGCAAAACACAATTCAATCATAAAAAAAAGAAACGGTAAAAGCAAGCTCGGTGATCTGACGAACAAAAGCAGGCGATGTTTTGGAAACTCTCCAAGGTGAGAGCTAGAGGAAGGAAGTGCTTCAGAGGAAGATGAATGGAGGAACAGGAGCGTGTGTTGTTAGTTTAAGGAGCTGCAGGAGGCCTATTAGAGAGTCAAGAGCAAGGTATGAACTTCTTAATGAGCCGGTGAAACGTGGAAATCTCAGTCAGCCATGACTGCAGCTTCAGCAGGAGGAAATCATAAACAACATTTGGGGAAATGTTCCTTTTTTATTATAGGCTTAGTTGAATACTCAATTCTGATTGGTCGACTTCAAAATTCCAGAGGTCTGTTCTTTTCAGATAGCAGACCGCTGCTATGATGCTCTGATCAATGTGAGGTCAAATGAAGTCAATGTAACGTTAGCTGTGGTAAAACAATCTCAATTGCACCGACAGAAACAAAAAACGTGTTCAAATGGGACATTTGATCTCATGGGAAAAACATTGTGAATATGCACAATAGCTACAGCGTAGATTTCGCAATAGTATCTGAAGTGCCAGGCTCCTCCAACAATGCAACATACAATATACTTAAGATTAAAAAAGGAATATAAATGAAATAGTGCAAGAGTACAAGGGGCACCATGGTGTAGGTTATATTCAGAAATAAGTCAACTCTATACATGTAAATTCACAGAATGTTAATAATACATTTTATTTAAAGGGCGGTAGGAAAAGTCAAACATATTTTACAGATTACAAACACTGATCAAGGTTTTTCTCTTGATTTTCAAATGTTCTTGTTTTCCATTAAACAGTCTTTAAACACTGCCAGAGCCTTTAACGTGTTCCCTTTAGAGTTTAAAGTGTTTACTTCCTGTCTTTATTCTTCTGCTGTTCCCTTTAGAGTTTACTTCCTGTCTGTATTTTCTGCTGTTCCCTTTAGCTAGCCAAAAATAGCAGACCTCTGAAATTTCTAAATTGACCAATCAGAATTGGGTATTCAACCAAACTGTGCAATAAATGACTGTAACTTCCTGCTGTTCTCCTGGCAGCTGTGTGTTGACGTCTCTCCTGGCTGCCTTTACAATCCTACATTTAAGCTTCTTGTAGAAAGTGAGTGTGGTAAACCCCTGAAAGTGTAAAATGAAAATGTAACGGGACATTCTGTGACCTGCACAGCGCTTACAAAACGTGTGAAAGTGAATGAAGCTCCTGTCCTTATTTTGCATACTGACACTAACCGGTCTACAGAGACAGAGCGCCGGCGGGAAGACGCTCAGCTGGACACCGTGTCACGGACGGAGAGGAAGTGAAGAGGAAAGAGATCTGTGAAATGAGAGGTGAGAAAGACTCATTGTGCCTTATAGAGCTAAACACCAACACAGCAAATGGAAAAGTCTGCAGGTCGATCATAAAAGGGAAGAAGTCACCTTGTTCCTTTCATAAGAAAAATACTCTGGTTTCGTTTCATCGTTGAAACGCTTCCCTTTCTTCTTTAGTCTGCTTTCTACTTTAAAGAGTCCTCTCCTGCTGATGGTCAGGTGTATATCAGTACGTAGTGTCTCTACTTTAAAGAGTCCTCTCCTGCTGATGTTCAGGTGTATATCAGTATGTAGTGTCTCTACTTTAAAGAGTCCTCTCCTGCTGATGTTCAGGTGTATATCAGTATGTAGTGTCTCTACTTTAAAGAGTCCTCTCCTGCTGATGTTCAGGTGTATATCAGTATGTAGTGTCTCTACTTTAAAGAGTCCTCTCCTGCTGATGTTCAGGTGTATATCAGTATGTAGTGTCTCTACTTTAAAGAGTCCTCTCCTGCTGATGTTCAGGTGTATATCAGTATGTAGTGTCTCTACTTTAAAGAGTCCTCTCCTGCTGATGTTCAGGTGTATATCAGTATGTAGTGTCTCTACTTTAAAGAGTCCTCTCCTGCTGATGTTCAGGTGTATATCAGTATGTAGTGTCTCTACTTTAAAGAGTCCTCTCCTGCTGATGTTCAGGTGTATATCAGTATGTAGTGTCTCTACTTTAAAGAGTCCTCTCCTGCTGATGTTCAGGTGTATATCAGTATGTAGTGTCTCTACTTTAAAGAGTCCTCTCCTGCTGATGTTCAGGTGTATATCAGTATGTAGTGTCTCTACTTTAAAGAGTCCTCTCCTGCTGATGTTCAGGTGTATATCAGTATGTAGTGTCTCTACTTTAAAGAGTCCTCTCCTGCTGATGTTCAGGTGTATATCAGTATGTAGTGTCTCTACTTTAAAGAGTCCTCTCCTGATGATGTTCAGGTGTATATCAGTATGTAGTGTCTCTACTTTAAAGAGTCCTCTCCTGATGATGTTCAGGTGTATATCAGTATGTAGTGTCTCTACTGTGACATGTCTCCATGCTCTAATGTTCAAAAAGGGAGTGCTTGTTCTTCCTCCTGTCTCTCTGTGTCTGTGTATTCTCATGTTCAGATGAACCCAGCCAAATGTTTATTTTTGTGTCTATATCTACGCCGGGATCCGGAGTCGAGGCTGATCCTCTTGCTGTGGTCCTGTGCCCTGGATCCTCTATCCTGAGTTCTGGATTAAGTCGTGGACTTCGGGTCGTGGCTGAACCTGTCTCTGCGGTCCTGCCTGGGTCTCATCATGCTACTTCCCTGATGGCTCCCACAGGATTGTTGTTGACATCTTCGTGGATTCATCTTCTTATTATAGACACATGCATTTCCAAGCATTCGGTCTACCTACGCTGTGAAATGTATTATCTTTTCGATTTACACACGGCATCTATTGCACGTCTGTCCATCCTGGGAGAGGGATCCCTCCTCTGTTGCTCTCCCTGAGCTTTCTCCCATGTTCCTTTAAACTGTGGGTTTTTCTCTGGAAGTGTTTCCTTGTACGATGTGAGGGTCTAAGGACAGAGGGTCTAAGGACAGAGGGTCTAAGGATAGAGGGTCTAAGGACAGAGGGTGTCGTTTTTCTCATACTGATATTGTGAACAAACTGTGCTGTTGTATTTGCTATAAAGTGTCTTTACTGTAGGGTATTTTATTATATGTACAGCACTTTGGCTCGACCAAAAATCGTTTAAAAATGTGCTATATAAATAAAACTTGATTTGATTTGATTTGATTTGAAAAAGCTCTTTATTTTTCTCATACTCCCTGTGCTGCAGAACCTCTTTTCACCCTCTGTCTGAAACCAGAGCCTAGTCTGCTCTGATTGGTTAGCTGGCTGGCTTTGTTGTGATTGGTCAACCGCTTAGAGATGTCCCGCTCCTTAGCCCACAGCATTTACCCAGAGGGGATCAAACGTTTGTGTCAAGGGTGGGGGGGGGGTTGGCTACAAGCTCACCTTCCCTATCTTTGCTAGGACATGAAGTTACAAAGTAAAACCAGCATGAAGAAGGGCGAAAAATGGGAACCCGTCCGGGCATCTGAGGACATGAATCCCAGAGAGAGAGCGTGTTCTCGAACTCACCGCCGGCTGGTTAGTCTGTTATGGAGTTAAAAAAGACGGCCTGATTTTTCCAAAGGCACCGAGCCCCCCTTCCCCCTCGTCTTTGCCCAGGTGACCCTGCCGAGGTCGACATGGGTGACAAGCAAAGGAGCTGAAAAATGTGCTCCTGTCTGGTTCGTGAAGGAGAAAAACACACACACAGGGATATGAAATATTATCAGTTCTGTTGATTGAGCTTATTTGGGTCTCCTCGTATTTCTGCACCATCAGCTGTTCCCGTTCGGAGGGGGATTTGATGACGGGTAATAAACTGCACCTGCTAAATAAAGCTCCCCCTCCACCCTTACCCTAATGGCAGGACAGTACATCTTACCGTGCTTACCTCAAGGCTTTTTGAACAGCTTTGCTAATTTAGCATACTTTTTAAAGGTCGTGAGCTAATTTCAGAAGGGTGGCGCTCTGTCAGGACGTCCGCTCGACCTTCATCGGATTCTTCCTCTTCCTCTTCTTCTCCTCTGATGTCAGCCACCGCAAAAAATGGCCTGTTTACAGGATATTTAAAACATGATAAGCACCATTAACCATTCTTTTAATGAACAGTGTGTCATTAACTCAAACACTGACAGGTAGAGTGCTAATAGAAAGTTAAAATGAGGCAACGCTTCATATGATAGATTGACACTGGTTATTAACTTCCGATAATAACAACACAGCTCCAAATTGTGGATGTTTGTAAATACATTTAGGGGAGAAAGACCGTTTGTACAGCAGACTGCACATAATAATATCTACTCATAATGAGCAACAGGGATTACATTGACAGTGAAATGAAATGGTTTGGCTTTTTAGCTACCATAAAATAATATGCATTTATTTTGATCTGACCTTTATTCAAACAGGAAGCTGATAGAGAGAAACATCTTCAAAACGAATAACTAACCTGTACAGCAATCACTAGCTTCAGATAAAATAATACACACTGTATGAGAAACAAAATGCAACATCATTTATCACATAAAAGTGAACGTCTTCCCTTTTAAAACTGGTCTTTTATAGTGTCAGAAGTTGATAAAAGACTAATAAAACAGAAGTCATTACATACATTACAATGCTACATATAAGAAGTGCCTCTATTGATCCACTATAAAGGAATCTCAAATTGCTCCACAAGGGAATACAGTTATCATAAATGAAATAAATGTAAAAATGGCTATAGACACCCGGCTGCAAATAACATTGTTCGATTTTCACACCAAATAGCATCCGTCTTACATTATACCCCTCTCCTAATAAAAACATGCATCTCCACTAAAATAAAGAATTAAGTGTTTCTTGATGGATTGGAAAAATGATCCTCCTACATAGAATTAATGAACCATTAAGAAAACTATTGGATTATTGACTATGGCTCGGTCGATACAGTGGTATACTCAAGTACAAGATCTGAGTGCTTCTCCTTTTACTCAAGTACAAGATCTGTGTAATTCTCCTTTTACTCAAGTACAAGATCTGAGTAATTCTACTTTTACTCAAGTACAAGACATGAGTACTTTTACTCAAGTACTTGATCTGAGTACTTTTCCCACCTCTGATCTTAACATTGCATTTTTACTGAATACATGCGATTATACCAATACAGAGAATTGATTTAAGTTCACTTCTACACTGAACTCTACAGCCCTCGACCAATCAGAATGAAGCATCACCTATCACCGTGGGGCTTCCTGTCACATAAACAAACACAAACAGAGTTAGAGCCGTACAGACGGAGCAGCAGGGGGAAGTTTACTGATTAGTCCTGTTCATCTGGTGTAAGCACAATGTAAACTTGCTGATGGCGACCTCAACAACACGAGGCTGCTTGTGATGCATTTATGCTCTGATCTGCTCCCAGAGGAGGAGGTGTAGTGAGGGGAAGGTGTAGTGAGGGGAAGGTGTAGTGAGGGGAAGGTGGAGGGTGGGGGGGGGCACCACATGTGGACAAACAGACGTAAAGGGCGATTCTGCACAATCAGCTCCCTTCTGACCCGCAGACCTTGATCAACGCTCGAGGCGATTCATAACAACACGCAGGCATGTCGTTACGTGAGGGATACAAGTGATGACAACAAACAAACATCAGCAGCAGCAGCAGCAGAGGTCGACGGGAAGTCAGCCGGGGACAGAGGTCAAAGGTCAGATCATCAGGGCAGAGAATACAGACACCTCTTTAAAGGATAGCATTTGTTTCTGTTGACGCCTGATTGCACAGTCCTCTGTATTGTTTTGCACATATGTTAATGCTACCTTTATGACGTGTCTTTTTTCCCCGTTTTGTTCGATTTGTTTTATTGTGTGATTTTTTTTATTTTTGAGATTCAAGTCAGAATTGGTGCTTTTTTCTCATAACTTTTGAAGAAAGTGAGATTTTGAGTTTCTCACAATTTTGACTTTAATATCAGAATTAGGAATTTTGTAAAGCCCGCGTCACACTGTCCCGAAATGGACACCAGATGGACACACAAATATGGAATTGTGAATTTTGCACGAAGATGGCCCCGAACTTGGTCAACAGCCAAGCAACAGCCGAAGCAAGTACGATGCCTACAGAAGGCCACACGATGGCACCCGAACCACACACGAAAATATGGTCGTAGACTTTACTGATGATTTAGAATGTATCCAGACTCAACGTAAGAGCTTGTGTCTCTTCGTGGGGTGCTAACATTTAAACATACACTTTATTCTTTACTTTCTCCGTCTTTATATGTAGATTAGAAGATATTACTTATCTCCGTCATGTTGTTTCCATAGCAACAACAACTTCCTGTCGACAGCGTAAACTTGCCTTCAAAATAAAAGCATCTAAATAAAACAGGAAGTTAACCTAAATTACATCTGGCAACGCCCTCTCAGGAAATAGTGAGAGGGCTTTACATCTCCAGCCACTGGGATCCGCTGGGTTTTCGGCTGGAATCCGTTGGGTGGAGTCCTATCTAGAGTGCTACATCTGTACAACTGCAACGAAAGTAACAAAAACAATGTAATATCCTTTTCAGTTTCACAGAACACAAATTGGGTTATTTACATAATATGTTTACATGATTTTGTTGTGCAATAAATGCAATCTCGATGTCATCGTACTATAATACGATGGCTACACGACGGCATTGCGAGGGCTTCACGTAGCCGTGTTGCCTTCCTAAGACAATCGGGCAGCTTCTTGTTTCCTTCGTATTGTCTTCGTGAGGCGAAAAATGCCCGATGGCACCGATGATCAGACGAAGATGACACAATTTGAAAAGATGCCCTCACGAGTGCCTTACGAAGGGCAAAATGGACACACGAATTCAACACGAAAATGAACCTTCGCAATGTCCTTCGGCAATTTTTTGGCATGCCAAAGATTTTGCCACCGCTCACAAAGATGCTGCCGGAGCCTGAGAAACTCCACCGGCGGTCATACGATGGCTTAAGATGCCCTCACGAATGGCCCGATGTTGTTACGATCAGAGCCGAATTTGAACATTTCCTTTATCGTGTGTCCATCTGATGTCAATTTCGGGACAGTGTGACAGGGGCTTTAAGAAACATTTTGAGTCTCTAAGTATTATGACTTTTTCTCAGAGTTTCGGAAAAATAATCAGATTTTGAGTTTATTCTCACAATCATGACTTCTCTCCCATCTCAAACTTTTTCTAAGAATTTTGAAAAAGTCAGATTTTGAGTTTCTCATAAAACTGACTTTAGCACAACATTCTGACTTTTTCCCAGAATTGTGACTATTTTTTATAAATGTTGGAAAAAAAAGCCCAATTTTGAATCTCTAAGAATCTCAACTTTTTTCACATAATTTTGGGAAATGTCAGACTTCAAGTTTATTCTTAGATTTCTGACTTTTCCTAGTATTCTGACATATTTGATCTCTCAACATTATGACTTTAGTTTCAGAATTCTGACTTTCCAGAAATCGGACTTTCTCCGAATTTTGGAAAAAAGTCAGGTCTTAAGTTTTTCATAAAACTGACTTGAGACCAGTGGTTCTCAAACTTTTTCTGTCATTCCCCACTTTGAACAGGTGGGCCTTTTCAAGCCCCACCTGTTCCTCATCGCTCCAATAAAATGGTAGGCCAAGCTTACAATTGTCAAATGTATCGTTCTATAACAGGGGTCTCCAATCTTTTTTAGGATGAGAGCTACTTTAAAAAAATAAAACAAATCGTGGGCTACTTTTTTTGTTTTTTTGTAGTGTATATATTTAGCACATTTTAACATTATTATATGCTTACCTTTAACCTTTGTGTGCTGTTTGGGTCTGTGGGACCCGTTTTCAGTGTTTACTCAAATAAAATGTATTCAATTTAATTATTGTAACCTGCTTTATTTGGGGGTGGACCTCACATCCTCTAGGGGGGTCCGGGGGTATGCACCCCAGGGAAGATTTTTTTTTAAATGTTGAAGTGAAATGCATCAATCTGGTGCACTTTGAGCACAACATGAATTGATTTTAACAGCTCTCAACACTCATATGAAAGGGAGCTGTATACTTTTCAATAATCCAAACATCTTTAGAATATGATCTCAACCAATAAAAAATCATTTACACTTGTTTATTCTTATCTTATGTTACCTACATTACATTACATTACATGTCACTTGTGAGACGCTTTTATCCAAAGCGACTTACATACTCAATACTGTGGCCAATCCCCACAGGAGCAATTTGAGGTGAAGTGTCTTGCCCAGGGACACAATGCTGATTGCAGTGGGGTTTGAACCTGATCCGAAAACCAACACACAATCCACTGCACCACACACCTACAGTAGTTAGCATTGTTTCTTTTTATTTATGAATATTTTACTAATCACTCCCCTTTTAAACTGGTTTTCTTTTTTTTTACTGTCCTATAGTACACATTGGAATGATTTCTTACTTTATTTTTTACAACTAGGCTATATTAAATAGATAAAGGTGTGCTCTCTCTAGCTCTCTCTCTCTCTCTCTCTCTCTCTCTCTCTCTCTCTCTCTCTCTCTCTCTCTCTGTCTCGCTCGCTTGCTGACAGAGGCTGTGTGCTCCTCCGTGGAGATGACGGCTTGCGTTAAAAAATAAAATAAACATAGGCCTATTTGTAAAGTGGGGGGACACAAACGGGATTTCAAAAAGTGTCACGGTTAAACTCCTTATGAAGTGGTGAGATGCCGCTCCACATTGCTTTTCTTCCCGACTGCAACGCTGTTGTGTGTGTGTGAGAGCGTTTCACATGTGTGTATGAGAGATTTTTACATATGTCTGTAAATGATTTTGGTTTCAGTTGTGTGTGTGTGAGCAGGCTCGGATTGGCCATCGGGAGATTCGGGACTTTTCCCGATGGGCCGCTGCCGTTGGTGGGCTGCTGGCTTCGGTGAGCCGCTGGCTCTGGCATAGGTGGGCCGTGGACTTTCACAGCGCCGTACCGCACCCGCCGCCGCAAACACCCGCCGTTGCGAGGCTCCGGCGCAGCAGCGCTGTGAAAGTCCACCGCCGTTGCGAGTCTCCGGCTGTAACAGTCCACTACCGCCCGGGAGGACCCAAAAAATGTATTGAAAACATTTTTTTTTTTTTAAATCTCCCGTTCATCGCGTCCATTCGCGACCCACCTATCACATCTCTGCTCCCCACACTTTGAGAAACGCTGCTTTAGACTAACATTTCAGACTTTTTTCTCAGAATGTTTATTTGGAATTTAAAAATCTGATTCTGTTTCATCTCAGAATTCTGACTCTTTTCAAGAATCTCAACCATTTTCTCAGAATTTTGGGAAAAAATCCCAATTTTGTGTCTCTAAGAATTCTGACTTTTTCTCAGAAATCTGATTTTAAAATATACCTCCAAATACAGCTCAACATTCTCTGTGTTTACATCAGGGTCCATCTCTTTACACCAGTCACAACACAGTAAAATAAACCCTGATACAGTCGGTAAAGATATGTAAAGCATTTGCATCTTAAACTGCTGTTGTGTTTTAATGAATTCAATTCCTATCAAGGTTATGTTTTATGGCAAAAAGAAGGAGAACAGCACTCAGACTACAAGATGAATGCAGTCAACACGGTTTTCATTTGCTTCACTACCTGGAAGCACAAATCTGTATGTTTTATACAAACAGACACAAACAGAGAGTGCTTGTTTACTTGGTTTGCCATTCAAAATAACCTTGATAAATTATAACCTTTCAATAGAATATGTTTAAAGACTTTTAGAATTACTATCTAGGAATTATCTACACACACACACACACTCAATTAAATAGCTTTTAACATAATTGTCAACCATCAAAGTTGAATGTCGTGGACTATTTTATGAAGAAGTATTTTTGTAGGCTGACCCATAATTTAACATTGCAAGGGCTCCCAGGAGAAAAACCAATGGGATTGTTCCATTGGATTCTGAATATTGCCGGAAATAAGATCTGTGGCAAACAAATGTTTATGATACTTACACGTTTTGTTCAGCAGGATAATAAATGCGATCAACAGAAGTCAAAAGCTAACGTTACATAACATTCACATGACTTCACGTCCCCAATGCTAAGCTAAAGGTGGCTAATGGTTGCCTTTAAGCCACCAGTTAGCAACCAGCATTTGTAAGAGACTTAGAAGCTTCAAACATACAGAAGTGGGGTATTTACTGACATATTTTACAGTATGTTGTTAAATAAAACGTTAACATCTCTTCAGCTTGTGTTAACAAAGACCTTTTTACAGGCCTCTAACTATAAACACGTTAAAAAACCATTGACTTCCAGACTCGGCAACATGAAACGCCAACATTTTGACTAATTTTAGGGTTTAAGGGCTTATCCCTGCAAGTTAACCAAATCTCCAACCAAACTTCTTAATTTAAGAGCATGTGAGTTGATCAATAAAATGTTCGTTGACCGTGTTGTATCATTCTTATAGCTCTCTTCTTTAGCATGCCGCTAGTCAGACCTTGGAGCTAACCTTAGTTGTTGAGTGGATCATACTCAGTGATCAGCTTATTGATTATTGACGCTAAAACCATTTGTTCCTCGTGGTTTAAACGGAATCAGATCCACTGCCACTTCGTCTGTCAGCATGTTATCTTGTTCCCATGCTGGGTTTTCAACATAATGAACACCCTTCACTGAGGTTTCGTTCTTCGACGGCTGTTCACTTCAGGCCGTCTCTCACTGTGTCTTTAAATACCAGCAGTCTGTCAAAGGACTCCAGCGGTTCATGTTAAAAAAAGGGAGGACAGGGTTGTAAGTGAGACACACGGCATGTTTCACACCGCCTCTGCCTTTTATTTCTTCTATTCTCACTTTGCACTCCTGCAAGACACCTCCTCCTGCGGGCTGCTTGGAAGCAAAGCTCATTACACAGACGGGATTAAGCACTAAGACACACTAATGTGCAGCGAGAACAAGTTTACCACAACCTTTTTCCATTAGCAATGCTTCTAAATTCAGCACCCTGAAGAAATGTATAATGTTACCAGGTACAAGAAAGTTTCTGTTTGTCACGTTCATGCCACACACACATTGGAAATCAGTTTCAAGGTGCTTTCAGCTATAAATGACTATTTGAAGTGAAAAACGGTCAATTTAAGAGCTGAAATGAAGGGTTGTGTCACGGTGGGGTAAGGAGGCAGGACCCAAATAATGGGAATCAAGGAGTCTTAACAAAACCAAAAAAGCAGATGACAAAGAAAAACAAGGAACAACAAAGGAAGGAAAACACAGGAAGGAAGACAAGACACAAGGAGAACGACATTTCTAAATCAAACAGGAAACTATACACACAAAACTAAAATCATGACAGGTTAAAGAATAGCATTTGTTGTTCCTGTTTATACCTGATTGCATGATCCTCTGTATTTTTTGCACATCTCTGTTAATGCTTTTATCAATTGCCTTTTTTCCCCGTTTGTTTTATTCAGAAAAAAATATATATTATTGTGTGATTTTATTTAATTTTGTTCTGAGATTCAAGTCAGAATTCAGACTTTCTTCTCAGAAAATGTGAGGAAAGTCAAATTTACAGTTTCTCATAATTTCTCAGAGTTTTGACTTTTTTCCAGGAATATTGGAAAGAAAAGTAAAATGTTGAGTCTCTAAGAATTCAAAATGTTTTCTCAGAATTTGTGAAAAAAAGTATAATTTTGAGTTTCTCAGAATTCTGTATTTTTTCAGATTTTGGGGAACAAATCAGATTTTGTTGATTTTTGTTTTTTCAGAATTGTTATTTTTTGGGGGGGAAATCTGATTTTAAAATATAGCTCCAAATACATCTCAACATTCTCTGTGTTTACATCAGGGTCCTCCTCTCTCCAGTCACAACACAGACAAATAAACTCTGATACAGTCGGTAAAGGCATCTTAAACTGCTGCTCTTTGCTTGTAAGACAAACTACACACACAAAACTAAAATCATGACAGGTTGATCTTTTCTACATTTTAGAAGAATATAATTGAAGATGCAACTTGAGGAAAACAACAGGAAGCTCAAGGCAAACCTTAAGAAACGCAACATTTTAAAGTAGAGGAACCGAAAATAAACATCTGTTATGTGCAAGAACAACATATTTTGAGCTGCTAGAGGACCTAAGGCCAAGAAAAACATGCATGTTTTGACACGAAAACTGTAAATAAAACACATTCTGACAAGTTAAATTAATTGGTTTCATATATGTCTTGGACGATGCCCATTAAAAACGTGCCTTCTTTAGAAATGTTACCATTGATCGGGTATAGCTGCTTGCTGTCGTGACACTAGCTTTTTGTTCATATGTTGCCTGTTTTGTGTTAAAGTTAATTTAATTCAGCTTATTTTTTTAGGGTTTTTCAGCCTATTTCGAGGCCTAATTCCACCTGTTCCCCATTAGCCGTGTTGTACACCTGCACCGTATTATATTCTATTCTTTATTAGGATCCCCATTAGCACTAGCATGAGCATTGGTTATTCTTCCTGGGGTCCTCAAACAAACAAAACACAAATAAACATACATAAAACAAAACTCAAACAACAGTTTCTCCTCAGTAGTTCAGCTTCAATCTAAGTCCTTGTCCGATTCTTGTATTTTGTGCATCGGGAATTTCTGTTCTGTTTTGCCCATAAAGGTATTTTCTCTTAACCTGTTACGCACGGCCCCCCCGGTAATGGGCGGATAAACGCGTCATTTGCAGGAAACAACGTCTAAGGAATCTTAATATTTAATAAACTATGAATGTTTTATATCCATGTAACGGGAAGAAACTCAGCTAACTGATCTTTTTAATTTTTTTTTCCAAAAAAAACCCACAATGCTAGCACTCAGCCTCTGAATTAGCCACGAGCGAAAAAATGTAACCTAAAACGGCACTTAAACTCACAATAACTCCCTTATTACTTATCCTAGATGCACAGCCAACCCCTCATTTTGGGTCTCCTGGAGACACAGAATCTAGTGGTGCCCTCCTCAACACTCAGTGATAAACATCTGCGACGCTATAAACGAAAGCGTACATCATAACATGTGGAGCTAGGTAGCTAGAAACGCTAACATGGCTTACCTTGGTCAAAACTGGTCTTCAATGGCATTAAAACGATAAAAAAACGATGCTGCAGTTAATCCATAGGTTCATCCTATGTATCTGTGTCCTCTTTGAAATGATTTCTGATAATCCATAAGCAATAAAACTGCTTTTTCGTTTCCAAATGCCAGAGCTAGAGATCGCTTCACTCTGCCGCAAATTTACATGCGCGCAGCCCCCACCTTTTCTCTTCACAACATGTGTGTATGGGGGACTCCCCCTTCGATTCTATTGGCTCTAACGGTCAGAAAGAGTTGTCAACCATCAAAATCGAGCAAGGGGGGCCAGAGATATGGAAAAAAAAACATTTTCACCCAAATCACCTCAGAGGTGGGGTGGTTTTGGCTAAACCTCTTTAAAAAGGTCAAATGTCACTTGTTTTGCATCAATCTTGATACAGGGTACTTATTATATGTTGTACTTTGGATTCCTAAAGCTTTTCGTCTACTAACCCATCATCCAAGGGTAGTTTTCACTATCTGTAAAAAAGAATTTTTGGACGGACACTATAATTTACAGTTTTTTACTATGTAAAATCTGAATTTTCTTTAAAATAAAAAACATTTATATTGAATCTGACACTTCTACATCCAACTCACAGATGTAACCTTGCTTTGATCAAATAAATTATTCATATAACCCTTTTAGAAGTTAAGTTGTAGTCATTTGTTTTGGGCATGTCATTTTCGAGCCTGAAACATGAAAAACAGGCTCGGTGCTTAACAGGTTAAACAATGTATTATACAAGCTGAGCCAGCATGCCACTGGGTGTTGTAACAGTTTATATTGTGGCAAAAACTGAAAGAGACATTTGACACACTGCTAATAAATATGTGGCGTTCATCAGAAGAGCAGCACCAAGTGTGAAGTTAATCGGATGAACAGGGAATTTACAGAAATAGGAAAATGCATCGCCTACTGGTTAACATGCAGTAATGCCTGTAGTATAACACCTGTAACCTGTAGCTAAAATATCTGAATATCATTCATATTAATTAATTGTAGACATTTTGATATTTTATGTTTAATCCAAGTTCTCAAATAACATACATTTGAAGAGGCCCTATTAGACTCAAATATGTATGTTCATTTAATTAATTTCTTGTTTTAACAAGGAGGCGTGTGGTGCAGTGGGTTGAGCGTTGGTGTTCAGATCAGGGGGTCACAGGTTCAAACCCCACTGCAGTCAGCATGTCGTTGTGTCCCTGGGACACTTCACCTCAAATTGCTCCTGTGGGGATTGTCCACAGTATTGAGTATGTAAGTCGCTTTGGATAAAAAGTGTCTAACAAGTGACATGTAATGTAAACAGCTACTTACCTGTACCTGTCATTTTAATTTAAATTGTATCTTTAATTGTATTCATCTTGTGTGAATACTGTCCTGATTTTCGCTTTCACTCTGTTGCTGCTTAAACTCCTGAATTTCCAGAACATAGTGACATCATTATGTAACACTAACGCTTCTATTGGCAGGAGAGGACTCTTTAAAGTAGAGACACAACATACTGATATACACCTGAACATCAGCAGGAGAGGACTCTTTAAAGTAGAGACACTACATACTGATATACACCTGAACATCAGCAGGAGAGGACTCTTTAAAGTAGAGACACTACATACTGATATACACCTGAACATCTGCAGGAGAGGACTCTTTAAAGTAGAGACACTACATACTGATATACACCTGAACATCAGCAGGAGAGGACTCTTTAAAGTAGAGACACTACATACTGATATACACCTGAACATCAGCAGGAGAGGACTCTTTAAAGTAGAGACACTACATACTAATATACACCTGAACATCAGCAGGAGAGGACTCTTTAAAGTAGAGACACTACATACTGATATACACCTGAACATCAGCAGGAGAGGACTCTTTAAATCTAAACGTATACACACTTTGAAGTCCCTTATGTGTCTAATTGTGCAACATAAGGGTTAGGCTTATTAAGTAAGGAAGAACTTGTTTAGATTTAGGGTTCATCCTTAGAGATAATGTATTTTTGTGAAGATTATCACATGAAAAGCGAATAAACACAATGACACACCTTTGGCATCATATTCAGGCCAAACTAGCCCAGATGTGTGCAGAGGTTCAGGATAATAAACCTGTTACAGAATGTGCTAGAAACCCTTCAGGGGGAAAGTGTGAAGATCTTTATCTGCAGACGTGATTCACGGTCAATAACTGAATACAGCAACATGTCAATACCCTTACGTTTTTCTGCTACAGTAATTTAAGTTAACACAAAGATTAACAATTCAGAGTGTAGAGGCCTCCAGCTTCCTAACACCTGCCACATCTGCCTTTTTATAGATCTGATAGATTATTAAAACCATCATCTCCTGACCTCCTGACACACTCTCTCCTGCAGCTACTTAATGCAAAACACTTGTGCCTCTGGATGTTTAAGTCCATAAACATATCACGCTGCAAAACCTGTCCGCCTTGAGCAAGGTCTTAACTTCCATTTCAGCTCAGGGTGAGTCATGTACAGGGAGCTAAATGAGACATAATATAATCTTCTCCGAGAAACGCAAGGTCATCTTGAGAAGATACTAAACATGTGTAATATAGCGCACATATAATATGTAATCCATCGGTGAACAGCAAGACTCCCTGAAGTGGAACGGATATTACGAAACGCACATTATAGATATTATTCTGATTTACAGTTACAAGATGTACCTAAAGACTGATTTCAATGCGGGTTTGTTTGCAGAAAAATGCTGTTTATTACAAGATATATTCTTAAGTAACACAAATAGGCTGCCTTTAATTTATATCTGATTAATTTATGAACAAGTGAGCAGACTCTATTAGGGCTCCTAAATCAGATTAAATGCTTATTCTGCTTTTCAAATATTATGGATTTACATGTAAGACGATTAGAACAATTAGAGCCCAATATAATTAACATGTGAATAACTTTAACAGCTGCAGACTTAATGAATTGTTGCAAAGGAAAAACAAAACTAAGATTTATTCATTGCTTCTGATATTACTATGCTTAACTGCCAATACAACCAGGAAGTAGAAACCAAGAAAATCAGGGGTAAATATTTTAAACTTTCCAACACCAATATCTATATCGATATTTATTGCAATTGGAAACACGCTTTGTATCTGTTTTTTTGACAGGTTTCCACAGTCATCAGATAAATAGATATAGATAGATAGATAGATAGATAGATAGATAGATAGATAGATAGATAGATAGATAGATAGATAGATAGATAGATAGATAGATAGATAGATACTTTATTGATCCCAATTTGGGAACTTCTATCCTTTCAAAAGAAGCAGTGTGTTCAGACAATAAAATACAAACTATAAAACTGAATAGAGAAAATAACAATAAAAGAAAAATTAAAATAATTGTATCAAATATAAACAAAATAAAAATATGATATAGAAAATGTCCAAAATACTACAGGAGCATACTGTATATACACATGATGGTATATCATGTACAGATATACAGAAATGTGCAAATTGTTCATGGATATTAAAGAAAGGAGAAACTCAAATGGCTCATGTAGCAGTATTAGCATCTGGTCATTGTATTAGGGCGAACACATTAACGCTCGTGATTAATATGGAAAACATAACGGCAGCTTTCTCAATGCTTTAGCTAAGGGTTGGGAAATAGAAAGACTTCATGCCATTCATTCAAAAATCATGATTTTATAAACTAACAACCCTCTGATTTCTCTTAAC